>NW_025232231.1:9055-10047 GCF_018294505.1 Triticum aestivum | reverse complement strand
TTTTTTCCAGTTTTTTTGTTCTCCTTTTGCTATTATTTATTTTGTTTTGTTTCTACTTACAACAAAATACTTATTTATTTTATTTTATTTTGTTTGTAATTACTTATTAATTTTATTTTATGATAACTTTTTTTGCTATTAAAGTTTCTAACAAAAAAGTTCTTTATGAAAATTCTTTTTTGCTTTTAATGATTTTGAACAGAAAATACTTTGATAATTTTAGTTGCATCAATTTTATATAATTTTAGTTTCAATAATACTAGAGGTTGCTTATAATGTTTTGAACAGAAAATACTTTGATAATTTTAGTTTCATAAATTTTATTTATGTTATTAAACTTTATTTTTTATTTTATTTTGTTTCTACTTATCTATTTTATTAAAGTTTATATTATTTTGTTTCAAATTACTTATTTATTTTATTTTATTTTGTTTCTGACTTCTTTTGTTATTTTTAATGCATTTACTGATTATTTTGAGCTATAAGACCATGAAATTGAAAAGTATTTGAAATGAACTCTGAAAAGGTTCCAAGTTGGCATGGTATCATCATTTCACCCACGTAGCATGTGCAAGAAAGTACAGAGGCTTACGGCAAAAACTGGATACACTTCATGTACAAAACGGACAATCTCTTTCGAAGTATCAGGGTTTCATACGGAAACTCGTCTGTTACAAAGGGATTACAATTTTTTTGAAGTTATTTGAACTACCTTGTTTTTCTGTGTTCAAAATGCACCATTCAAAGCCACATCATCAATTTACAACCCTTTCTGACTTCATTTGTTATTTTTAATGCATTTACTGATTATTTTGAGCTATAAGACCATGAAATTGAAAAGCATTTGAAATGAACTCTGAAAAGGTTCCAAGTTGGCATGGTATCATCATTTCACCCATATAGCATGTGCGAGAAAGTAGAGAGGGTTACGGCAAAAACTGGATAGACTTCGTGTACAAAACGGACAATCTCTTTCGAAGTATCAGATTTCA
>NW_025232231.1:6329-7272 GCF_018294505.1 Triticum aestivum | reverse complement strand
GCGGTGGGTATATATAGGCAAGTTATTTTTCCCGGTTCGTGGCATGAACCGGGACTAAAGCACTCCCTTCTGTCCCGGTTCAAGCCACGAACCGGGACCAATGGTTGTGGGCCAGGAGCGAGGACCATTGGTCCCGGTTCATGGCTTGAACCGGGACAAATGGTTCCACACGAACCGGGACCAATGCCCACAAGGCCCCGGCCGCCCCCCTGGGCTCACGAACCGGGTCTAATACCACCCATGGGTCCCGGTTCTTGAAGAATCAGGACTAATGGGCTGGCCAGGGCCGAACGGTAGCCCTGTTTTCTATTAGTGGCACGACTGATGTCCTCGTTTTCCTTGTCGGTCCTCTCATATGGTAACTTTTCCGGAGCCTTAAGAGATGGACCATACTTGAATTGCTTAACTCCTCTGCTTGTACTGCTGGCCGCCGGAGCGGCGGCCTTTCTCTTCCGCCGTTGCCGACGCGGCGGATGATAACTCGCAAGTATACGGGATAGTTGTAGCCTCTTTCGATAAGTAAGAGTGTCGAACTCAACGAGGAGCTAAAGGTAGAACAAATACTCTCTCAAGTCCTATCGGCCACTGATATGACTCTACCCACGCTTGACGTTCACTTTACCTAGAACAAGTATGAAACTAGAAGTACTTTGTAGGTGTTGTTAGATAGCTTTGCAAGATAAAAAAGAGCAAGTAAATATAAACTAGGGGATGTTTAGCTAAAAAAGCAAGAAAGTAAATATAGCGAGTGTGGAAAAGTGGTGGTAGGAGTTGTGGAATTGTCCCTAGGCAACTGACTACGTTACTAGACCGGTAATCACTATTGCAATTCTATTTGAGGGAGAGGCATAAGCTAACATATCATCCCTTACTTGGAATTCTATGCACTTATGATTGGAACTCTAGCAAGCATCCGCAACTACTAAAGATTCATTAAGGTAAA
>NW_025232231.1:0-5194 GCF_018294505.1 Triticum aestivum | reverse complement strand
AATTATAGATACGACAGAGACGTATCAGCATCCCCAAGCTTAATTCCTGCTCGTCCTCGAGTAGGTAAATGATAAAAAAGATAATTTTTGATGTGGAATGCTACCTAGCATAATCTTGATCATATGTCTAATCATGGCATGAATATTAAGACACGAGTGATTCAAAGCAATAGTCTATCATTTGACATAAAAACAATAATAATTCAAGCACACTAATAAAGCAATCATGTCTTTTCAAAACAACATGGCCAAAGAAAGTTATCCCTACAAAATCATATAGTCTAGCTGTTGCTCTATCTTCATCACACAAAGTATTTAATCATGCACAACCCCGATGACAAGCCAAGCAATTGTTTCATACTTTAATAATCTCAAACTCTTTCAACTTTCACGCAATACATGAGCGTGAGCCATGGATATATCACTATAGGTGGAATAGAATATGATGGTGGGGGTTATGTGGAGAAGACAAAAAGGGAGAAAGTCTCACATTGACTAGGCGTATCAACGGGCTATGGAGATGCCCATCAATAGATATCGATGTGAGTGAGTAGGGATTGCCATGCAACGGATGCACTAGAGCTATAAGTGTATGAAAGCTCAAACTGAAACTAAGTGGGTGTGCATCCAACTTGCTTGCTCATGAAGACCTCAGGCATTTGAGGAAGCCCATCATCGGAATATACAAGCCAAGTTCTATAATGAAAATTCCCACTAGTATATGAAAGTGAAAGCATAGGAGGCTCTCTCTATGAAGAACATGGTGCTACTCTGAAGCACAAGTGTGGTAAAAGGATAGTAACATTGCCCCTTCTCTCTTTTTCTCTCATTTTTTTATTTTTTTATATTATTTTTTTGGTGGGCTTCTTTGGCCTCTTTTTTTTATTTGGGCTTCTTTGGCCTCTTTTATTTTTCATAAAGTTCGAAGTCTCATCCCAACTTGTGGGGGAATCATAGTCTCCATCATCCTTTCCTCACTGGGGCAATGCTCTAATAATGATGATCATCACACTTTTATTTACTTACAACTCAATATTACAACTTGATATCTAGAACAAAGATATGACTCTATATGAATGCCTCCGGCGGTGTATCGGGATGTGCAATGATCTAGCGTAGCAATGACAACAAAAAATGGACAAGCCATAAAAACATCATGCTAGCTATCTTACGATCATGCAAAGCAATATGACAACGAATGCTCAAGTCATGTATATGATGATGATGAAAGTTGCGTGGCAATATATCTCGGAATAGCTATGGAAATGCCATGATAGGTAGGTATGGTGGCTGTTTTGAGGAAGATATAATGAGGCTTATGTGTGATAGAGCGTATCGTATCACGGGGTTTGGATGCACCGGCGAAGTTTGCACCAACTCTCGAGGTGAGAAAGGGCAATGCACGGTACCGAAGAGGCTAGCAGTGATGGAAGGGTGGCAGTGCGTATAATCCATGGACTCAACATTAGTCATAAAGAACTCATATACTTATTGCAAAAATCTACAAGCCATTGAAAACAAAGTACTACACGCATGCTCCTAGGGGGATAGATTAGTAGGAAAAAACCATCGCTCGTCCCCGACCGCCACTCATAAGGAAGACAATCAATAAATAAAATTGTGCTCCAACTTCGCCACAAAGCGGTTCACCATACGTGCATGCTACGGGAATCACAAACCTCAACACAAGTGTCTCTACAATCCACAACCACCCACTAGCATGACTCTAATATCACCACCTTTATATCGCAAAACTATTGCAAGGAATCAAACATATCATATTCGGCGATCTATAAGTTTATGTAGGATTTTATGACTAACCATGTGAATGACCAATTCCTGTCATCTCTCTAAATAGATATAAGTGAAGCACGAGAGTTTAAATTCTTTCTACAAAAGATATTCCCATGCTCTAACAAATATAATTGAAGAAAAAGAGCATTCTAGAAATGGAGGTTTTCTATGTGAAGAGAAACAGGCAATCCAGACTTCAAATGATATAAGTGAAGTGCATGAAGCATTCTATAAAGCCATACTCAAAATATATAAGTAAAGTGCAAAGAGCATTCTTATAAATCAACCAAGGACTATCTCATACCAGCATGGTGCATAAAAGAAAAGAGAAAACTAAATGCAAAAGATGCTCCAAGACTTGCACATAATGCATGAACGAAACGAATCCAAAAACATACCGATACTTGTTGAAGAAAGAGGGGATGCCTCCCCAGCACCCCCAAGCTTAGACGCTTGAGTCTCCTTGAATATTTACTTGGGGTGCCTCGGGCATCCCCAATCTTGAGCTCTTGCCTCTCTTCCTTCTTCTCACATCGAAACATCCTTGATTAGACACTACATCCACACAAAACTTCAACAGAAAACTCGGTAAGATCCGTTAGTATAATAAAGCAAATCACCACTCTAAGTACTGTAGCAAACCAATTCATATCTTGTTTTTGCATTGTGTCTACTGTAATATAACTTTTTCATAGCTTAATCCACTAATATAAATTAATCGATTCATCAAAACAAGCAAACTATGCATAAAAAACAGAATCTGTCAAAAACAGAACAGTCTGTAGCAATCTGAACAATCACCATACTTATGGTACTCCAAAAATTCTATAAAAATTAGGAAAAATAAAAAAGTTGTATATAAAGACAGTGCAGAAGGAATCATAACCAATTGATGTTCCAGCTAAAAATGTAAAATCGCGCACTACAGCCAAAGTTTCTGTCCTGCACCGTACAAACCAACAAGCATTGTAAACATCCTAAAGGAAAACCTTGGCACAGCACATTATTTTTATAATACAATGGAAATGTACAAGGGGATAATAATTTTTGATGAAAATTTTCTGTAATCAAGATTCACAAAGAACAAAGTTCAAGGAGCTCTCCCACTTCAACAATGCTTGTCTTTCTTACTTTCACTTTCCTTTTTGAAAAGTTTTTAGGTTCCCCTCTTTATTTTTTTGTTTTTAAACTATATAAAAGCACTCAACAAAAATAAATGACTCTCTAAAACTTCCGGGTTGTCTCCCTGGCAGCGCTTTCTTTAAAGCCATTAAGCTAGGCATTTAGTGCTCAAGTAATTAATCCACCCGGATCCCAAGGTATATCAAAGCCAATTTTAATTAACAATGCTTTGCAATTTAGTAGTTAGCACAAAGTAACATTTATCAAGCAACAACGAAGTCTAACTCTCTTCCTATGCATCGGCATGTCATAAGAGAACAATTCATGCACACATAGTAAAGGCCAATGCATAGTATAAGCAGTTTCTTGCAATTCTATCGTGTTGGAAACATAAAGAGGCGGAGATATAGTTCCTCTCTCATAATAATTGCAAGTAGGAGCAGCAAGCACATGCACATTACATTCATCAAAATCATCATGTGCAATGGTAAAACGCAACCCATCAATATAATCCTTAATAAGCACAAATTTCTCCGATATAGTGTAGTTGGGAGAATTCAAAAAGATAATAGGACTATCATGCGTGGGTGCAATAGCAACAATGTCATGTTTAACATAAGGAACCATAGCAAGTTCATCTCCATAAGCATAATTCATATTGGCATCTTGGCCACAAGCATAGCAAGCATCATCAAAAGGGGATATTTCAAGAGAATCAATGGGATCATAATAGTCATCATAGCAATCATCCTTCGGTAAGCACGAAGGGGAATTAAACAATGTATGCGTTGAAGAGTTACTCTCATTAGAAGGTAGGCACGGGTGATCAATCCGCTCTTCCTCCTTTTGTTCTTCGCTCTCCTCCTCATCTTTTTCATCCAATGAGCTCACAGTTTCATCAATTTCTTCTTCCATAGACTCCTGCAAAATATTAGTCTCTTCTTGGGAAGCGGTGGAGAATGATATTCTAGCGGCTCCTTTTTCTGAGAAAGAGTCGTTTGAGGCCATATCACAAATGAAAAATAACAAGGCGTCGGGCCCCGATGGATTTCCAGCGAGTTTTATAAAAAGTGCTGGCATATTATTAAAGGGGATCTATTGCCTTTGTTCAATGATCTCTTCTCTGGGCAGCTTCAGCTTTTTCAGCTGAATTTTGGAACGATAACCCTTCTTCCTAAGAAAACAGAGGCTGTGAGAATTGAGCAATTCAGGCCCATCTGTCTTCTTAATGTAAGTTTCAAAATCTTTACCAAGGTCGGGACTGATAGGCTCACACAGATCGCGCATGCTGTGGTGCAGCCTACCCAAACTGCTTTCATGCCGGACAGGAACATCCTTGAGGGGTTTGTGGTCCTTCATGAAACGCTCCATGAGATCCACACGAAAAATCTAGATGGGGTTGTTTTCAAAGTGGATTTCGAGAAAGCGTACGACAAAGTCAAATGGCCCTTCCTTCAACAGGCCTTACGCATGAAGGGTTTTGATGAAGCTTGGCGATGCCAGGTAGAATCCTTCACGCAAAAAGGGAGTGTTGGAATTAATGTGAATGACGATATAGGTCATTACTTCCAGACACACAGAGGCCTGAGGCAAGGTGATCCAATGTCTCCTATTTTGTTCAACATTCTGGTTGACATGTTGGCAATTCTCATAGTAAGGGCAAAGGAGGCCGGTCAGGTGGGTGGCTTGGTGCCTCATCTAGTTGATGGGGGTGTCTATTCTGCAGTACGCTGATGATACAATCATCTTTATGGAGCATGACTTGGCAAAAGCGAGAAATATGAAGCTGGTGTTATGCTTATTTGAACAATTGACTGGATTAAAGATTAACTTTCATAAAAGCGAGCTGTTCTGCTTTGGTAGAGCCAAGGCGGAACAAGAGGCTTATAGGCAATTGTTTGGATGTGAATTAGGGGCTTTACCTTTTACTTACCTAGGTATATCCATTCATCATCGTGAGCTAACAAACAGAGAGTGGAAATGCATCGAGGATCTGTTTGAGAAAAAATTTAGTTGCTGGAAGGGTAAACTCATGTCTTATGGAGGCCGGTTGATTCTTATCAACTCGGTGCTCATGAGTATGTCGATGTTCCTACTGTCTTTCTTCGAAGTTCCAGTTGGGGTTAAGAAAAGGCTGGACTTTTACCGATCAAGATTTTTTTGGCAGAGTGATGAACTAAAGAGAAAGTACAGACTCGCCAAATGGGATATCATCTGTCGACCAAAGGACCAAGGGGGTCTGGGTATTGAGAATCTTGAGGTCAAGAACATATGTCTT
>NW_025232230.1:5722-10051 GCF_018294505.1 Triticum aestivum | reverse complement strand
TCAAGATCGTAGCTGAGGTACTAGCTACTAGTCGAAGTCCATGAGAACACTAGTAAGACCGAAGTCTCCGCTGCAAAAACATAAATAAAGCAACATGAGTACAAAGGTACTCAGCAAGACTTACATCAGATCCTATCATACATGCATTTGTATCAAGAGGGTAATGTGGGGTTTAGTTGCAGCAAGCCAGCTTTGACTCTGTGGCTATCCTGTTCTACGACTACCAGAAACTCTGGAGGTGAAACAACGTACACGAGTCCACTAATCACCACACAATACACTACTATGGACTCATCCCCGTCTCCCTACGAGAAGGCCATCCATAGCACACACACTTGTCTTGAGCATTTTAGGGTATCCACTTCAAGTTGTCTATGTACCATGTAAGCATCCAAGAAGTCCATAACCGCGGACCCGGCTATTCGAATAGATCATGTTAACCCTGCAGGGGTGTACTTCTTCACACACGCTCTCGCCACTTACCGCCATGTACAAGTCATGTATCTCGGCAACCTTCAAGCGGAAGCCTGGCGAGGGTGTCGGCCACGACCTGACTAACCACACAAGACCCTAATCCAGGTTTATCGCCTATTCGGGTTCCATCCGCAAGGAGATCCGGCTAGGGTTTCACTCACGGCCCCAAACGATGTGTGCAGGGTTCCCAAGCCCACCTCGCCGGATGGATCTACGCTTGGTACACCGTGCCACTGGTGCCTAGTCTGTCCCAAGCCCACCTGGCCGGGTGCCACTTGGTAGACTACTAACACTACCTACAAACACCAGAAACTAATTGCGACTCCTGGACAGAGACCAAGTTGGTTAATAAGCCGAGAGGGGTCGAGTTACCGGAACCCAATGTGTGGTAGTATCGAGTCATTGGACAACATACGTAGAACTCAGTGCTTAAGGACGGTTCCAGTGAGACAACCCACCATGTACTCCTACATGGCCTCTCACCGCTACCTTTACCAAATCGTGTTCACACACTTAACTCTCAACATCAGAACATATCGTAACACTCCAATTCATTCCCAATGAACCAGACCTGACACAACTCTAAGCAATAGCAGGCATAGCATGGTAGGAACATATCAGTGGTTTCAATCAACTCCTACACATGCTAGTGGGTTTCAACTATTTACTGTGGCAATGACAGGTCATGCAGAGGAATGGGTTCAACTACCGCAGCACAAAGTAGAAGATGAATCGTTGTTGTCCTAATGCAATAACTGAGAGCAGGAGTGAGAGAGTAGGGTTTTATCGAAATGAACAAGGGGGTTTGCTTGCCTGGTAAATCAACAAGGGAGGCACTGCTTCACCGACAGGTACTCTGGAACGTCTCCGGAGCAGGACCTATCGAGAAGGAACGGTGCCGGCAATCAAAACACAATCATATGCAACAATATGATGCATGAGCATGGCATGTAGATGTGATGCTGTTTGAGCTAATGCAACTAGTATTCAATTGAATGAAGTCCATTTGAACAAAAGGTTCAAATGCAACTCCAAAAATAAGTCTCTTAATATGCCATAATGTGTTTTCTCATATTCAGCATGTATAAGTTGGTTTGTCATGCATGAAACTAGTACAGATGGAAAGATTGCATTTTTCTGATAATTTTTCATATATAAATTATTTCAATCTGAGCTACTGTTGAATTTCTATGAATTTTTGAAGTTTAAAACAATTTCTGGAATTTCCTGATTTAATTTAAATCCAGAAATTATATATTGCGTCAGCATTGAGTAAGCATGACGTCAGCAGTCAACTGGGCTGGTCCGGGTCAAACCTGACGTGTGGGACCCACACGTCAGTGACAGGGGGGTCAAACAGGGGTTAATTAACTTAATTAACAGATTAGGGGGGGGGGGTCGGGCCCACTGGTCAGTGTTAGTGGCTAATTAGGTTTAGTTATTATTTTTTTAACTAAAATTAGCAGGGCCTGGCCCCACTAGTCAGCGACCCTGGGGGGTCAAATCCCAGGTCAAACAAGTCAGACCCGCCGGCGGTTAGTCGCCGGCGAGGCCTGAACGCGACGGAGGCTGCGGAATCATCGCTCCGGCGACCAATCGTGCGGCGGAGAGCACCTACGCGAAGCCCAGGCTCGCGCGCATCCTGTGGTGCCCTCTGTTTCACTGGAAACGGCCTACATCGCCGGCGGCGACCACTTGGGCGGCGACCGGAGTTCGGGATAGCGCGGGCGTGGGGCTGCAGCTCGCGTTCGAGCGAACGGAGGGCACAGGCGGTAGCTACGAGGCAGCAGGAGCACATCGAGCTACTACGCGAGGCGGAGGTGCTCGGGGGCACGGAGCTCGCCGGCCATGGCGGACGACGGCTTCGGGCGCTCGCGGGGCAGCGGCTACAGGCCACGCGCGAGAGAGAGAGGTGAGGGGAAAGGAAGAGGGGCTCACGGCGGACTCGCAGAGCAGGCCGGTGTGCTCGGGGACGTCCTGCGTCCGGCGAATCGACGGCGATGGCGGCGAGGTCGATCTCCGGCGTCGGTGGTGAAGAAGACAACGGCGTCGGCGATGGAGCGCGTCCGGAGGTGCGTGGCTTGACGAGGAGGTAGAGGGGGTCGAGGCGGAGCTGGGAAGCGTGTCAGGGAGGCGAGGGGAGGCCGGTGGCCACGGCAACGGCGAGCGATGGCGGCGGCTGCGCTCGGGTGCGCTCGGGGAAGAGAGAACCAGGGAGGAGGGAGAGCGAGAGGGAGGGGAAAAAGGACCAGGGCGGCTGTGTGGCGACGTTCGGTCCATCCAGAGCGGCGCGGGGAGGACAGGTAGGCAGGGAGGGAGGAGGCGTGGCGCGGTGGCGCGCACGCGCGCCGGGCACGCTCCGTTCCCCTGTTTGGAAGGAAGACGACAGAGGAGGGGAGCCAGGTGGGCTGGGCCGCCTCCTGGCTGGGCCGGCCTGCTGCTGCTGGGCTGCGCAGGGGAGAGCCCCAGGTAAGCACAGGTGAGGTTTTCCTGTTTATTCCCCTTTTTCTATTTTTTTCTGACATTTGTTTGGTTTAATAAAAATACTAAACCATTTTATTTGCTTATGCCAATTTTTGCAGGAGCTAGATATATTATTCCAGAGCTCTTTTATAAATGGCATAATTTTTGGACCATATTTCATATATATAGAAATATATTTCCAATGCAAATATTTATCGAATTAATCCAAATTGCCAAAATAAATATCCATGAGCTCCTAAAAATATTGTTTTGATTTTTATCTCTGTCCAATATTTTTGAGGGCATCATGAGCATTTTCTTGGATCCTTTTGGAGAAATTTTTATTTGGGTCATTTTTTAAAAAAAGATTCTGAGGGTTCCACCAATCCTCATTTCAAATTTAAATGAAATTTAAATATGATGCACAAATAGCTAGCTAGTCTAAGTCATACCAGACTAGGGATGTGACAACTCGCCCCCACTTGAAAGAATCTCGTCTCGAGATTCATGGGTCGACGGAAAGAAAGCAGGGTACTCCAGTCGAAGACGATCTTCTCGCTCCCAAGTAGCTTCTCTCTCGGAATGATGAGACCACTGAACTTTGAGAAACTTGATGTTCTGACGTCGAGTGACACGCTCTGCTTGATCAAGAATGCGAACCGGGTACTCTCGGTATGTGAGGTTATCTTGGAGATCAAGCGTTTCATGGTCCACTCCACGGATAGGATCCGAGAAGCAACGCCTGAGTTGAGAGACGTGGAAGACATCATGAACTCGAGAAAGATGTGGGGGTAGTTCCAACTGGTAGGCAACCTCTCCTCGTTTAGCGAGAATACGAAAAGGACCAATGTAACGAGGAGCCAACTTGCCCTTGATACCGAAACGATGGGTACCCTTCAAAGGAGTAACCCGAAGGTAAGCTTGGTCGCCAATTTCATAGGTCATATCCTTATGATGACGATCGTACTGGCTTTTCTGACGAGACTGGGCTGTTTTCAAATTCTCACGAATGATGCGAACTTGCTCTTCTGCCTCCTGGATCATGTCCGGTCCAAAGAATTGTCTTTCACCGGTTTCTGACCAGTTCAAAGGTGTTCGACATCTTCGTCCATAGAGAACCTCAAAAGGAGCTTTCTTGAGGCTGGATTGGTAGCTATTGTTATAAGCAAACTCGGCGAAAGGAAGACATTTCTCCCAATCCATACCGAATGAGATAACGCAAGCTCTGAGCATGTCTTCGAGAATTTGATTGACCCGTTCCACCTGACCACTCGACTGAGGGTGGAAAGCGGTACTGAAGGAAAGATGGGTTCCCATGGCAGTTTGGAAACTCTCCCAAAAATGAGAAGTGAAAAGACTGCCACGGTCTGAATTGATCTCTAGTGGAACACC
>NW_025232230.1:0-2580 GCF_018294505.1 Triticum aestivum | reverse complement strand
CGGAATGCAGCTTATGAGTGATGCTACGGAGCCAGTCATCTGCATCGAGTGGCTCGATGGAATGATGGAAGGTAGGTGGGTGCAAGCGAATGAAGTCATGAATGGTCACAGGCTTATTGGACTGATGTGCGGTGTTCTCCTCGATACGTGCCAACAAACGATTAGACTCACGCTTGTTCCTCTCCATCTCTAGCATGAACTCTGTCAACGAAGGCTGATCAGGAGGATCCTCATCCCTACCATCTCCGTGGTTCTGGCTACGAGCAACGGAACTTCGCTTAGCTGATGACATCCTGAGAAACGAACCAAGGACGGAATCAGCATCAACTATGGACTGTAGAATGTAGGACAAGGAATTAGTATCTCTCGAACTCCTAGGGAAATTTCGGCAGCATAACGGCAGTAAAATGCTCAGAATGAGACATCCTACTAAAAACGGGGTGGTAACATACTCATCAACATTACTCAAGGTTCTGAGATCATACTAAGCAGACTACACCGGAAATACTCAAAACTAGGGTATGACTCTGATCAACCAATCCTATGGAACTACGGAGTAGTAACACGTGATCCTAATAGACGGAAGAGAAGCCTAGTTCCTTAACCCCGTCGGAAAGATAGGACGACTCAGATCAGAAGGTCATGAGGTATAAGGAGTAAAAAGAACCTTACGTTCCAACCCACAATCAATTCCCTTACATAACTAAAGATTTTCTAGACTCACTTCGACCAGTATGGCTTGGTGAACCTATAGGCAGTCAGGCTCTGATACCAACGCTGTCAGGACCCCGACTCGATGCCACATCGATCTAGCATGTAACACCTCATATCGCTTTGCGGCCTCACGCACGGTATCCCCACGGGTGTCGCCTTACCTTTGCCCGGGACCGTTTGCGCATTTTGGCACACGTATATGATGGTGTCGCTAGCATCCATATGATAAAGAGCCCGGGCTGACATGGCTAGTCGTAAACCCAAAGTGGCACTAACTTACAGGGACAGGCATTCATGACCCAGCATCGAACGTGTCGGTCATCAGCGAGTGAATCCAGGCTGTAGCACTGGGCTAACAGGACTCCGGTGAACCGGGCTATAGCGGGCTAGCAGGACTCCGGTATTCATCGCGTGACATTTCCCCGAAAGGACAGACACAGGATCGAAGAAGGACACATGCCGGCCAGCCTAGGTGTTCCGGAGCAGTAGCAAGCTACCAGGGCTCAGTGGAAGCACTAGGAGACATTTCCCGGTAAGAGAGGCTACTAAGGATAAACAACTAGATAGTCAGATCCCACACATAGCAATACACATTACATGTACGCATAACATGCACGTATGTGTTGTACAACATGGCATCACAGCATAACTCAACAACTCATATAGATAAAGGCTCGGAAGAGCCATCATAGTATTTATTGCAAACAGGGGTCACAAGACCCATCACACAGAGCATACAAGCAACAAGCGGAAGCATTACATGTCTGGGTACAGACATCTATAAATGAAAAAGGCTGAAGAGCCTGACTATCTACAACATCCGATCAAGATCGTAGCTGAGGTACTAGCTACTAGTCGAAGTCCATGAGAACACTAGTAAGACCGAAGTCTCCGCTGCAAAAACATAAATAAAGCAACATGAGTACAAAGGTACTCAGCAAGACTTACATCAGATCCTATCATACATGCATTTGTATCAAGAGGGTAATGTGGGGTTTAGTTGCAGCAAGCCAGCTTTGACTCTGTGGCTATCCTGTTCTACGACTACCAGAAACTCTGGAGGTGAAACAACGTACACGAGTCCACTAATCACCACACAATACACTACTATGGACTCATCCCTGTCTCCCTACGAGAAGGCCATCCATAGCACACACACTTGTCTTGAGCATTTTAGGGTATCCACTTCAAGTTGTCTATGTACCATGTAAGCATCCAAGAAGTCCATAACCGCGGACCCGGCTATTCGAATAGATCATGTTAACCCTGCAGGGGTGTACTTCTTCACACACGCTCTCGCCACTTACCGCCATGTACACGTCATGTATCTCGGCAACCTTCAAGCGGAAGCCTGGCGAGGGTGTCGGCCACGACCTTACTAACCACACAAGACCCTAATCCAGGTTTATCGCCTATTCGGGTTCCATCCGCAAGGAGATCCGGCTAGGGTTTCACTCACGGCCCCAAACGATGTGTGCAGGGTTCCCAAGCCCACCTCGCCGGATGGATCTACGCTTGGTACACCGTGCCACTGGTGCCTAGTCTGTCCCAAGCCCACCTGGCCGGGTGCCACTTGGTAGACTACTAACACTACCTACAAACACCAGAAACTAATTGCGACTCCTGGACAGAGACCAAGTTGGTTAATAAGCCGAGAGGGGTCGAGTTACCGGAACCCAATGTGTGGTAGTATCGAGTCATTGGACAACATACGTAGAACTCAGTGCTTAAGGACGGTTCCAGTGAGACAACCCACCATGTACTCCTACATGGCCTCTCACCGCTACCTTTACCAAATCGTGTTCACACACTTAACTCTCAGCATCAGAACATATCGTAACACTCCAATTCATTCCCAATGAACCA
>NW_025232229.1:0-10052 GCF_018294505.1 Triticum aestivum | reverse complement strand
GCAAATCAAAGTTAATGCCACGTGCTGATGGTCCCTTTAAGGTGTTAGAGAAAATAAATGATAATGCATATAAACTTGAGCTGCCTGCAGATTTTGGGGTTAGTCCCACTTTTAAAATTGCAGATTTGAAGCCTTATTTGGGTGAGGAAGATGAACTTCCGTCGAGGACGACTTCATTTCAACAAGGGGAGGATGATGAGGACATCAATACAATTGTTACACCCACAGCCCCTGCTGCTATACATACTGGACCAATTACTAGAGCTCGTGCACGCCAACTAAATTACCAGGTACTTTCGTTTCTTGGTAATGATTCTAATGTTCATGAGAATATGATGCTGCCTAAATTGGATACATTTGTTTTGCTTACAAATGAAGGGCCTAGCTTGGAGAAGGGTGAACATTGGAGCAAGAACAAGCATGGAGATGATGCCATGCGCAAGGGGAACAAGAACGGAGTTACACGTGATGATTTCAGGACTTCGAAGCCACCATAATGGGTGCATGAAGCCTTGGACGAAATATACAAGATGCCACTTCATAAATTTCGTCCCGAGGCTATTATAGGTGCTGCGTCACCTTTTTATTGGGCCAGGCCCATGTAATTTCGAAATACATAAGTATAGGCTATTTTTGGAGTCCGTATGTGTGGGGAAACAAGAGATAGGGTTGATTTTGGACCCCTCCACCAAGGGCCACGAAATTCCCCCTCTCTTCCTCCATATATACAGCCCTTAGGGCACCGTTTAGACTTTGGGTTTTGTTTAGATTAAAAGTTCGCCATAGCTGCAACTTCGCGTACTTCGTTTGTGTTCAACGACCAGACAAAGGCGTCACAGAACCCCACCTTGATCAATAAAGCTTTCATCTTATATTCGCAATATCCAGATTGCAATCTTAGTTTCTTGCTTGTTCTTTGTTTGCTCGCAGGAAACAGACCCTCGTGGTCAGGTTGATCGTGCTCCGGCGTGGTGAATAACCTCTCGGAGTTGGTTTAGCGATTGCTAAGGCGCGACGTCCTCGCACGTTCGTAGTCGGATCGTCAAAGTCGACTTCCACCAAAGCGATATCCATCATCTCATCGAAAGACGGGACACCTTTGCCTCTATCATGTTTCCTATTGTGTTTCGGCTATATAGGTACGGTTCGACGTCACCATCACCACCGCTCATCTCCATCGACTACTCAACATCGCCAAGGATGGTAACTTTGACGACATCTTTGTCATACCTTGCAATTGCATTGATACCCCACATGGCCTTACTTTTGCGTAGCTTACCCATCGAGACTAGCCATTGAGTATTGCCGGCAACGTGTCTTGTGCACATTAGTGATCATACTCCATAGCATACATACCATACCACCGTGGTGCATATCTTGGAATCAACTTGTGTGTCACAAAGTTGTCATAGCATACGCAATTGCTATCTTGGTTCGTGAAGTTTTGCATGAGAAAAGAGCTCAAAAGTCAACGAGCCACCCAAGCTTTTAAGCAAAGAGGAAAGATAAGCAAAGAGCTTATAAGCAAGAACCATAGCATCATACTACATTAAGATTGTCACATAAGATCATCTTGGATCATAGCACTGAAATACCATACATATAGCATACTTGGGATAGAGATCGTTGCATTTTTGCCTAGTAGGTTGTGCACAAGCTTCGTATCCGCCTATTGTGCAATCGTGCTAGCGTCTCTCTAGTATTGTGCAACAAGAGCATTTTCGTGGATTCCACATTTTGGCTCACTTTTGGTTTGCACAATCCCATTTATCTATTTGCGTGTGTGTTTCCGTGTACCCCCACTTGCTTGGTCTACTTGTTGCATTTGCAAATTTGTGAATCTTTTCCAACATTATTGAATTTCACTTTCAATTGCATCAAATTTTATGCCACCATCTAACCAAGCTCCACCATAAGCTTTTACTTGTGTAGGTGTGAGAACCGACAAGAATTGATACCAATAGTGCTATTTCATTGTCCGCATTTGAGTGAACTTGATTCATCATCAACATCGGTCAAAGGTGCATTGGTATAAGTTCTTTTCCTTCTACCACTCACATTTTTGCTTGGAATGATGGATAGGCCAAGTACTTGTACCAACCCACTCTTCATCGAGCAAGACGACGACATGTCATCATACGTCACCAAGAGCCACCTCTTTGGTGCACAACGAGCGTTACATCAAGAGCAACAAGCAATGAACGACCGCATCGACAACCTCGCCACCGACTTGTGACTCTCCGAGCAACATACACGAGACTACTTCGACAACAAGCTCGACGCGCACAAGCAAGAGAACGATGCAAGAATGGACGAGATCCGCACCTTGTTGGTGAACCGGCCTCCTTCCACATCGTCATACTCAAGACGGAGCCACTCAAGTCGACACTCCGACGACTCCTTCTCTGGCTCAAGTACACCGTCATCGAACACTCTTCGACGAGCCACGCATCAAGACCGGCATGCATCTCGCAACCTGCTACATGTCAAGCATTCACAAGAGCAAGTCAATGAGCAAGTCCCTCGTCCTCAATCAAATCAAGTCACTTTTGCCCAAGCTCAAGAACGACAACATCTTCGTCGCCAAGAAGAAGAAGAACGAGCGCGTCTACACCAAGAGCAACAAGACGCTGAGGCTCAACGTCTTCAACAACAACTACGTGAAGCGCAAGCTCTTGAGGCGCAACATGCACTTCAAGAATCAAGTCGAGCCATCGCCAACCGCAATCGCGAACGGCGCAAACAAGAGGAAGCCCTTTGAGAAGAAATCCAAGAGAGGAACTACCAACCGCGTGTGCAACGTCAAGCTCCACAAGCTCCTTCACAAGCTCGTCAAGCCCCACCTCAACCTCAAGTTCAACAAGAGCAAGTTGATCATGGACGTCCTCCACGCCAAGGGCAACATTAGAATGACTACCCTCCATGTCAAGGGCGTCATCATCACCATCGCCAACAACAGAATGAAGAGCAACGCTATGGCAAGCTCAAGTTCACAATGCCCAAGTTCAATGGACGCAATGATCCGGAAGAGTACCTCTCGTGGGCATTGAAGGTCGACAAAATCTTTCGTTTGCACAACTATGAGGAAGAGAAGAAGATCACGATGGAATCACTTGAGTTCCAAGACTATGTGCTCATATGGTGGGAACAAGTCCTTGAGCGCCGACAAGCAAGAGGTGAACCTCCAATCACCACTTGGGCTCAAATGAAGGATGTCATGCGAGCACGTTTTGTGCCCACATACTACAACCGTGATCTCTTCAAGAAGCTACAACTCCTCAAGCAAGGAACAAAGAGTGTTGAAGAATACTGCACGGAAATGGAGATAGCCATGATTCGAGCCAATGTCACGGAAGATGATGAGCAAACAATGGCACGATTCTTGGATGGGCTCAATCATCCCATCGAGAAGATCGCCGACTTCCAACCCTACTCCAACCTCATTGAGCTCGTACATCAAGCTACAAAGGCGGAACGTCAAGTGCAAGATGACTTCAAGTACGCCAAGTACTCATCCAAGACCTACGGCTTCTCCAACAACCAAGCTTCAACAACTCCTCCAACATCTACATCAACCAAACCTTCTCCAAGCAACGACGACAAGCCGAGTTACAAGAAAACTTCGTCAAGTTCAAGTCGTCTTCCTTCTACTACAAGCAACTTCAAGCCGCGTGCTTCGTCATGTACTCCGATCGATGAGACCGTCAAGACAAGCTCCTTCAAGTGTTTCACTTGCGGCGGCCGAGGCCACAAGTCCTATGAATGCACAAACAAGCGCACCATGATCCTCAACGACGATGGCACCTATGACTCAATGAGTGAAGATGAAATGGAAGCTCTTGAGCAAGTGGCCATGCGCCGGCGCGTGAACGAGGATGAAGATGATCAAGTCTTTTGTGATGAAGATACGAGCCCCGCTCTTGTTGTCTCCAAGGTCTTGACTCTTCAACATCAACAAGAAGAAGACCAACGATGCCACATCTTCCACACAAAGGCCGGCATCAATGGACAATCCGTCAAGGTCATCATCGATGGAGGTAGTTTCCACAACTTGGCAAGTGAAGAACTATGCTCCAAGCTTCAATTGGTAAAGAGGAAGCACCCGCACCCCTACAAGGTTAAGTGGCTAAGTGACTTCGGCACTATCCGAGTTGAGCATACGGTCCAAGTCTCCTTCAAAATTGGTGCAAATGAAGACACTTTGGAGTGTGATGTGGTCCCCATGACCGTTTGCCACCTCCTTCTTGGTAGGCCATGGCAATTCGACCGTGGTGTCATCCACGACGGGCACACCAATCACTATAGCTTCAAGATCAAAGGGAAGGAATATGTGCTACGACCTATGTATCCTAGTCAAATCATAGCCGAAAAGCAAGCCACCCATCATGGAGAGAAGAGTGAGAAAGTGATCCACCAAAAAGTGAGTGAGAGCCACAAGCCAAACTTGAGCGCCTCTTCGCCTAGAGAGAAAAACCTCATACTATTTGCCACCAAAAGTGAGATGAGAGAAGTGTGTGAGAACCCATCGAGTGTGATGCACTTTGTCCTTGTGTGGAAGGATGGAGAACCAAAAACTAACACCTCTAACGAGCAACCTTTAGTGTTTCAATATCTTTTGCAGGAATTCCAAGATGTTTTCCCCGATGAGCTACCTCCGGGTCTACCTCCTCTACGAGGCATTGAGCATCGAATCGACCTCATCCCCGGAGCGCCACTTCCAAACAAAGCTCCATACCGTGTCAATCCCGAAGAAACCAAGGAGATTCAACGGCAAGTACAACAACTAATCGACAACGATCATGTACGTGAAAGCTTAAGCCCTTGTGCCGTTCCGGTTATACTTGTGCCTAAGCCCGATGGAAGTTTCCGCTTGTGTTCCGATTGTAGACCTATAAATGCTATTACCGTTCGCTATAGGCATCCCATTCCTCACTTAGATGATATGCTTGATGAACTTAGTGGAGCCAACTTTTTCTCCAAAATTGATCTTAAAAGTGGCTATTACCAAATCCGCATTCAAGAGGGTGATGAATGGAAAACTGCTTTCAAAACCAAATTTGGCTTATATCAGTGGTTAGTCATGCCTATGGGTTTGTCGGAGGCTCCCGGTACTTTCGTGCGTCTCATGCATTATGTGCTTCGCCCTTATATTGGAGTGTTTGTTGTGGTTTACTTCGATGATATTCTTATGTTTAGCAAAACCATGAAAGAGCATCTTAATCATGTTAGGGCTGTTTTGCAAACCCTTCGCAAGGAAAGTCTTTATGCAAACATGAAAAAGTGCACATTTGGTGTTGACAAAGTGGTTTTCTTCGGTTTTGTTGTATCTTCCAAGGGTGTCCATGTTGATGAATCAAAAATTGAAGCAATTAAAACTTGGCCCCAACCCACCAATTTTTAACAAGTGCGTAGTTTTCTTGGTCTAGCAGGTTTTTATCGTTGCTTTGTGAAAGATTTTAGCACTATCGCAACTCCTTTGCATGCCTTGAGTAAGAAGAATGCTCCTTTTGTTTGGGGATCTTTGCAATCCACCGCTTTTGATGAGCTCAAGTCTTTGCTTACTCATGCTCCGATTCTTGCTTTGCCCAATTTTGACAAAACTTTTGAGGTTCATTGTGATGCAAGTGGTACCGGAATTGGCGGAGTTTTGATGCAAGAAAAACAAGCCATTGCATATTTTAGTGAATAACTCTCTGGTGCTCAACTTAACTATCCCATCTATGACAAAGAATTGTATGCTTTAGTGCGTGTGCTACATGTTTGGGAACATTATCTTAGACCTCATGAGTTTGTCATCCATACCGATCATGAAACGCTTAAGTACTTAAAAGGTCAAACTAAGTTGAACAAGCGTCATGCCAAATGGAGTGAATTTATTGAATCTTTTCCCTGTGTGATCAATTACATTAAGGGTAAGGAAAATGTAGTTGCCGATGCACTTTCACGCATATGCATGCTTGTCACTAAACTTGAGTTGAATGTTATTGGCTTTGAGCACATAAAAGACTTGTATGCTAATGACCCATCTTTTGCTATTCCTTATGCTAAGTGTTTGACGCATACTTCTTGGGAACAATATTACATCAAGGATGGTTATCTTATGAGAGCTAACAAACTATGCATTCCCGAGTCTTGTCTTCGTTTGCTCCTTTTGCAAGAGGCTCATGGAGTCGGACTCATGGGACATTTTGGATGCGACAAGACATTCGCCACGCTCTCCAAGAACTACTTTTGGCCCAAGATGTTCCGTGACGTCTCATGCTTCACCACCAGATGCTCCACATGTTGCAAAGCTAAGTCTAAATCTCAATCCCATGGTCTTTACATGCCTCTTCCTATTCCTTATCAACCTTGGGAAGACATTAGCATGGATTTTGTACTTGGTTTGCCTAGAACTCAAAATGGCAAGGATTCCGTGTTTGTTGTTGTGGACCGATTTTCTAAGATGACACATTTCATCCCTTGCAACAAGATAGACGATGCTTCACACGTTGCAAATCTCTTTTGTAGGGAAATTTTGCGTCTCCATGGAGTACCAAAGTCAATCGTCTCCGACCGCGACGTCAAGTTCTTGAGTTACTTTTGGAAGACCCTATGCGCCAAGCTCGGAATCAAGCTTTTGTTCTCATCCGCATACCATCCTCAAAACGACGGCCAAACGGAGGTGACGAGCCGTACACTCTCTACTCTACTTCCTGTGTTGATCAAGAAGAACATCAAGGAGTGGGAGGAGTGTCTACCCATCACCGAGTACGCCTACAACCGTGCAAGACATTCGACGACCGGCAAGTCCCCCTTCGAGGTCGTCTACGGCTTCAACCTGTTGTCCCCATTGGACATTCAACCTCTTCCTCTACAAGAGCGCACCAACCTCGACGCAACTGCCCGTGCAAGCTACATCAAGAAGATGCATGAAGATACAAGACACACTATCAAGCGCCAAGTACAACGACTCGCGACCAAGCTCAACGCCAAAAAGCATCCCATGATATTCAACATTGGAGACCTTGTGCGGCTACACCTTCGCAAGGACCGCTTCCCGAATGAACGCAAGTCCAAGTTTCTCCCTCAAGCCGACGGACCCTTCAAGGTGCTAGCACGCTACAACAACAACGCTTACAAGATCGATCTCCCACGCGACAAGTACAACATGAGCGACATCTTCAACGTCTCCGATCTCTCCCCGTACCATGGTGATGAGGATTTCGATCTGAGATCGGATCTTTCCCAAGGGAGGGGAGATGATGCGGAGCATCTTAGGGTCATCCCCATGGACCTACCTTCGTCTCATCAAGAGCCAAGAGGACCTATGACATGAGCACGAGCTAGAGCTCTCGAGAACGAGGTGACCTCTCTCCTTAGTGATATCACATATGATCCACTAGAGACACGGCTACTACCTAAGTCCGATATACTATGCATGATTAGGTGTCAAGAGGAACCTCCTGATAGAGGCAAAGGTGTCCCGTCTTTCGATGAGATGATGGATATCGCTTTGGTGGCAGTCGACTTTGACGATCCGACTACGAACGTGCGAGGACGTCGCGCCTTAGCAATCGCTAAACCAACTCCGAGAGGTTATTGACCACGCCGGAGCACGATCAACCTGACCACGAGGGTCTGTTTCCTGCGAGCAAACGAAGAACAAGCAAGAAACTGAGATTGCAATCTGGATATTGCGAATATAAGATGAAAGTTTTATTGATCAAGGTGGGGTTCTCTGACGCCTTTGTCTGGTTGTTGAACACAAACGAAGTACGTGAAGTTGCAGCTATGGTGAACTTTTAATCTAAACAAAACCCAAAGTCTAAACGATGCCCTAAGGGTTGTATATATGGAGGAAGAGGGGGGAATTTCGTGGCCCTTGGTGGAGGGGTCCGAAATCAACCCTATCTCTTGTTTCCCCACATATACGGACTCTAAAAATAGCCTATACTTATGTATTTCGAAATTACATGGGCCTGGCCCAATAATAAGGTGACGCAGCACCTAAAATAGCCTCGGGATGAAATTAATGAAGTGGCATCTTGAATATTTCGTCCAAGGCTTCATGCACCCATTATGGTGGCTTCAAAGTCCTGAAATCATCACTTGTAACTCCGTTCTTGTTCCCCTTGCGCATGCCATCATCTCCATGCTTGTTCTTGCTCCAATGTTCATCCTTCTCCAAGCTAGGCCCTTCATTTGTAAGCAAAACAAATGTATCCAATTTAGGCAGCATCATATTCTCATGAACATTAGAATCATTACCAAGAAACAAAAGTACCTGGTAATTTAGTTGGCGTGCACGAGCTCTAGTAATTGGTCTAGTATGTATAGCAGCAGGGGCTGTGGGTGTAACAATTGTATTGATGTCCTCATCATCCTCCCCTTCTTGAAATGAAGTCGTCCTCGACGGAAGTTCATCTTCCTCACCCAAATAAGGCTTCAAATCTGCAATGTTAAAAGTGGGACTAACCCCAAAATCTGCAGGCAGCTCAAGTTTATGTGCATTATCATTTATTTTCTCTAACACCTTAAAGGGACCATCAGCACGTGGCATTAACTTTGATTTGCGCAAATCAGGAAATCTATCCTTACGCAAATGTAACCAAACAAGATCTCCAGGTGCAAACACAACATGTTTTCTACCCTTATCTCCAGCAAGTTTATATTTAGCATTCATACGCTCAATGTTTTCCTTAGTTAACTCATGCATTTTTAAAATCAATTCAGCACGTTGTTTAGCATCAAAATTCACCTTCTCCGAAGATGGAAGAGGCAACAAATCAATAGGTGCACGAGGTAGGAAACCATACACAACTTCAAAAGGGCACATCTTAGTAGTAGAATGCAATGAACGATTATAAGCAAATTCAATATGATGCAAGCATTCCTCCCACATTTTCTTATTATTCTTCAAAACAGCCCTAAGCATAGTAGACAATGTTCTATTGACTACTTCAGTTTGTCCATCAGTTTGGGGGTGACAAGTAGTACTAAAAAGCAGTTTAGTCCCCAACTTAGCCCATAAACATCTCCAAAAGTGGCTAAGAAATTTAGTATCACGATCTAAAACAATAGTATTTGGCACACCATGCAAGCGAATAATTTCACGAAAGAACAAATCAGCAACATTAACAGCATCGTCGCTTTTATGACATGGTATAAAGTGTGCCATTTTCGAGAATCTATCCACGACAACAAATATGCTATCCCTCCCCTTCTTTGTTCGAGGTAAACCTAAAACAAAGTCCATAGATATATCCTCCCAAGGAACACTAGGTACAGGCAAAGGCATATATAACCCATGAGAATTGAGTCGTGACTTAGCTTTTTGACATGTAGTGCAGCGAGCAATAAAACGCTCAACATCCCGTCTCATCTTTGGCCAAAAGAAATGTGTAGCAAGTACGTCCTCCGTCTTCTTCACGCCAAAGTGTCCCATTAATCCTCCTGCAACAACAAAAGACGAACGGAGCTAGCTGGAATGCATAGCTTGTTAGCACGAAACACAAATCCATCATTAACAACAAACATGTTCCACATTCTTCCTTCTTTACAATTCTGCATTACATCTTTAAAATCAGCATCATGCACATATTGATCTTTGATGGTCTCCAAACCAAATATTTTGAAGTCAAGTTGTGAAAGCATAGTATAGCGACGAGACAATGCATCAGCAATAACATTTTCTTTTCCCTTCTTGTGTTTAATGACATAAGGGAAAGTCTCAATGAATTCAACCCATTTAGCATGTCTACGATTCAGTTTAGCTTGACTTTTAATATGTTTCAAAGATTCATGATCAGAACGTATAACAAATTCTTTGGGCCATAAATAATGTTGCCATGTTTCTAAAGTCCGAACAAGAGCATATAATTCTTTATCATAAGTAGAATAATTCAGACTAGGCCCACTCAATTTTTCAGAAAAGTATGCAACAGGTTTGCCATCTTGTAATAACACACCTCCTAATCCAATTCCACTAGCATCACATTCAAGCTCAAAAGTCTTATTAAAATCAGGAAGTTGGAGTAAAGGAGCATGTGTCAACTTATCTTTCAATACCG
>NW_025232228.1:0-10058 GCF_018294505.1 Triticum aestivum | reverse complement strand
AAGCCATCCGGTTTATATAGACACCGGAGAGGGCTAGGTTTACACAGAGTCGGTTACAATGGTAGGAGATCTACATATCCGTATCGCCAAGCTTGCCTTCCACGCCAAGGAAAGTCCCATCCGGACATGGGACAAAGTCTTCAATCTTGTATCTTCATAGTCTTGGAGTCTGGCCTATGATGATAGTTCGGCTATCCGGACACCCCCTAGTCTAGGACTCCCTCAGTAGCCCCCGAACCAAGCTTCAATGACGACGAGTCCGACGCGTATATTGTCTTCGGCGTTTGCAAGGCGGGTTCTCCTCCATATTCCATGTGTTTGCCGAATAGTGTCCGGTTTCCTTATAAATGTTGCGCTCCTTGGCTTCCATGTCCAATAATGGCCCTCTTCCATGTGTCGTGTGAATGCGAAAAGCCAGGGTAATTTTACGTTTTACCCCCCTAGCTGCGCGAATAAGCCGCCTATAAGAGAGGCGAGGATCCAGATCCGAATGACACCATCCTCCTTCCGTAATTACTCATCGAAGCGTATCTGACAAAAATCCATTCCAACATGGACAGTCGACGCGGCTCCTCCTCTCGCGCTCCCAGTCCTCAGCCAGGAGAATGGAGGAGATGTTCAGTCCCGCATAGCGAGTTAGTGACGCTCCAAGCAGAGGGATACCTTCCCCCAGCCTTTATGGTTCCGGTTCGAGCCGGACTGGCCACCTACAAGGGTGGGAAGCAGGCGGAGAGCGTCCCCAATCCCTCCAAAGGCGAGCAGTTATGCTTCGTCCCCTTCCTAATAAGGGGACTCGGATTTCCCATACATCCGTTTCTCTGGGGGCTCCTAGAGTTCTATGGACTCCAACTTCACCACCTCACACCTGCCTCCATCTTGCACATCGCGGGCTTTGTAGCTCTTTGCGAGCTGTTCTTGGGCATCGAGCCCCATTTTGTGCCGTGGAAGAGATTATTTTGCGTCGTACCCCGTTCTCACGAGGGGTCAATATATCAAGTGGGCGGAGCCAAAATATGGCGCATCGCCGGGACCGGATATCTATCCGGAACCCCGAAGAAGGCATCCGAAGACTGGCCTTCGGAGTGGTTCTATATGGAAGACGCCCCGCTGCCTGATCCAGTTCGGATCGGCCTCCCGGAGTTTAGCAACGCTCCTCTGAAGAAACGCCTGAGTTGGCGCCCGCGGAGCCCTCAACGGGAAGATGACAGGAGCGTCCAATATCTGATGGGCCGGATAAGGTTACTGGCCTATTCCGGATTGACCATGATTGGAGTCATGGCCACATGCATTATGCGAGGGGTGCAGCCGCTCCAATATAGGGTCCACCCCATGTGGGATTTCAACGGGGAGAATGACGCCACCCGTCATGGACGCAAGGGGCCGGGATCGGCCGCCGATCTGGTGAAGATCCTGTCCGGCTTGTTCAAGTGGGAGAAGGAGGACTTCCTCCGCACGAGTCCATTGAATGGATTCTCCATGAATAACCATCGGAGCTGGGTAAGCGGACGTTTATATATCCGATCCGTGCTTTCAAAGATAAGTGTCTTACTTTATGATTTCGACGTAGGAACTGCGCCGGGATGTGGTGGGCATAGAAAGCCCGACTCCACAACCCGAGGATCCGGGAAGATCCCTTGATCCGGCCTCCGGGGAGGATCCGGACATAATGGTGGAACTGATTGACGGGGTGTTCCACCAACTCAGCATACACAATGCTCTAGTCGCCATTACGGCTGACTACCCCGGTTTATCTCTGGCTTCCCAGGTGAGTACGACCGAAGTCCTGACACCATTACTTTTTTAATGCTTATTTTTGACCACCGTGTACCAATGGTGCTTCGCAGGAGGTGCCTTTACGGCGGGAAGCCGAGCCCGCGGCGACTGCCCAACCAGGGTCAGTGCGGCCCAGCAGGCGGAAGAGGAGTGCGGCCCGAATTGAAACGTCGCCGCAAAGGTATGGTGCACCATCGTCTTTAAGGGAAAGACTCCTGGGAGGTATATTAATGCTCATGATTCTTCCAGGAGAAAGAGCGCTCGCCGGACTATGCCCGGAGAGGTTGCCAACCAAGCCTCTGCCAGCCAGGCTCCAACACCTGGTCCGGAGGGGGAGGCGAGTGCAAGGCATGAGCCAGATGCTCCTCCAACGGAGGATGCCAACAGGTTGTCCGCCACCAGGTCTGAGGTGGAGAGCGCCATGAATTACAGGCGCTGTCGGACAGTTCTTCGTGACGCGTGTTTCTCCCCAGAGGCGTTGAATGCCTTTAATGCGGGAGACGCGCACCTCCGTGCTGCTCAAGATGGTTTAACCAGAGCCACGGAGCAGTATGTGAAAGACATACGGGTGAGGAATTTTAATAGTTATATATGCCAGTAGCCCCCGAGACTTAAAATAGTTAAACTAACTGATTTAAGGATCATTTGTAATGCAAGATCTTACGGAGAAGAATACCCACCTGTCCCAGGAGCTTCAAGAATGCAAGGCCCAACTTGAGGCCGCACTAGCCGCCGCCGGGGGAGCTACAGAGACCCCCTCTGGTAATACATATTTCAAAAATATAAGTAGTTTATGAAGTGCGGCGTGTGCGTTTAGTCTGACAATAATATTGCAGAGGGTGCCGGACTAGATCCGGACAAGCAACATCTGCTGCGCCAGCTGAAGGCCGGCGAGAAGGTGCTTATGAGGGTGCAGCAGGAGAGTAACAAACTCCAAGATGCCAACACCCAGCTGGGCGAAGAACTAAAAGATGTTTGGGTCTAGCTGTCTAACTCCGTAAAGGAGAATCGGCGGCTTCGTCGCGGCATTTACAATAAGTGCTTGAGCAAACTCTTTTGAAAAGAAGAGTTCGGCGAGGAAGTCGATTGATAGAAATGTGTCTGTAGGTGTGCTCACGGGTCGTCCGGCGGAGGAAATGCCTGGTTCCACGGGTGACCTTCTTCCCGAGCTGCTGCAACTGCACGAACATGTCCGGCAGGCGATGAGCGGCGTCGTTCAGGCCTTATGGCCTTCCGTCTCCCTACCCGAGGGTCTTGGAGGGCTTGTTGAGAAGCTTCAGGGAGTACGGCAGCACTTCCGTCTGTGGAAGATATCGGCCTGCCGTCAAGGCTCCAGGGAGGCCTGGGCCATGGTGAAGACACGGTACACGAAGGTTGATCCAAACCACATGGCCGAAGTCGGACCTGTGGGGCCCGATGGGAAGGAGATCCCTGTGAGCCTGATGTACAGCCAAGTAGAGTTGGCCGCGAAATATTCCCAACGGGACTATAAACTAGACAGCCTGTTAGATGGGATTGAAGAGGAGTACAATTAGTCAGTTTGACGATGTAATTGAAAATGACATGTAAAATGCCTTCTAGCCGGATTGTAGATCGTTTGTCTTTGCGGACCTTTTCGCTTCAACCTCGGGACCCAACAGTCCGGAGTGTGTCCAAATACCCTCATGGTTATACAAAAACCGGGGCATGCATGGAGACCAGGCGTAGGGGTCATAAGTGCTTTATCAGACAAGTGCCCAACTAGCTATGTTATATTACATGGTTAGTAAGAAACATCTTCCAGGGAGAATAGTTCCGTTAGGGGTTCCTTTCCCTGGGAGGCATGCCCTAAAGTGCATGTCCGGACTGCGAAAAGAGCAGAAAAAGCATTTGGGGCAGATAAATAAATAAGTAATAAATCATCTTTCAAGTCACCGACCGAATATTCCCTTAAGAACGCTAGCCTTCAGCTTCACCCAGTCTGAGGTACACATCCGGCTGACCCGGCAGTAACAATCACAGAGGTGCTCCCTTTACCTCCTAGCCAAACAATCGGGAACGTAGGGGTAAGCACAGGAGCCAGGCAACCCAGCTTGGCCAAAACTTAAGTCATATCGATGCATATAATGGTGAGTAAAAGATACATGCGGAAGTATGACACATGTGTTGGGCATGAAGCCCATATAAATAAGCTTCTGTTAAAGAAGCCCCCAGGTATAACGAGTGCGAGTAGCACATCAATTATGTGCGAACAATGCGCAGATCAGCCCTCAAAGGCTTTTACTGAAAGAGGGAGGAAAAAGGAGGGAAACCAAAGACAGCGAAAAAATATGAAAGGTGGACGGAGGAAGGAGACGAACTCTGAGTCTGGCGCTAGGCGTAGAATCTTCGAAGACGGGCTGCGTTCCATGGGTTCGGCTCGAGTCGGTTGTTAGATGCGTTGCATAGATGGTATGCACCGCCGGTAAGGACTTGGTCGATGATGAAGGGACCTTCCCATTTGGGCTTGAGTTTGTCCTTTTTCTTGTCCGGCAGGCATAGAACTAGCTCGCCAACGTTGTATGTTTTGGCCTGTACTTCTCTGCTTTGATATCTTCGAGCCTGCTGCTGATAGAATGCGGAACGGGATTTTGCCACGTCGCGCTCCTCCTCTAAGGCGTCCAAACTATCCTACTGATCCAACTCGGCTTCTCTTTCTTCGTACATGCGCACGCGAGGTGAGTCATGAATTATATCGCAGGGCAAAACTGCCTCTGCACCGTATACCATAAAAATGGTGTGAATCCGGTAGTGCGGTTTGGCGTGGTCCACAGCCCCCAGAGTACGGAGTCGAGCTCCTCTACCCAGTGCGTGTTAGATTCCGTGAGGGACCGCACTAATCTGGGTTTAATGCCGCTCATGATTAGACCATTTGCTCGTTCGACTTGACCGTTAGTTTGAGGGTGATAGACTGAAGCATAGTCGAGCTTGATGCCCATGTTTTTGCACCAGAGTTTAACCTCGTCGGCCGTGAAATTCGTGTCGTTATCAGTGATGATGCTGCGGGGGACGCCAAAACGGTGTACTACCCCGGATATGAAGTCTATCACAGGTTCGGATTCTGTCGTTTTAACCGGCTTGGCCTCTATCCATTTGGTGAATTTGTCCACCATGACCAATAAGTATTTTTGTTTGTGGGTTCCCCCTTTAAGGGGTCCAACCATGTCAAGCCCCCAGACCACGAACGGCCAAGTGATGGGTATAGTTTTGAGGGCGGTGGGTGGCATGTGGCTTTGATTAGCAAAGAGCTGGCAACCGACGCATCGTTGGACTAAGTCCCGAGCATCTGCCTGGGCTGTCGGCCAATAAAATCCTGTACGGAATGCCTTGCCTACAAGGGCCCGGGCTGCGGCGTGGTGCCCGCCGAGTCCGGTGTGAATTTCAGCCAGGAGATTTCGCCCTTCCTCTTCGGAGATACACCTTTGAAGGACTCCGGTTGTGCTTTTCTTATAAAGTTCTCCCTCATGGACCTTGTAGGCTTTGGATCGCCGAACTATGCAGCGGGCCTCATTTTGGTCTTCGGGAAGTTCCTGCCTAATTAAGTAGGCTAGGAATGGTTCCGTCCACGGGGCAATTACTGCCATTATTTCGTCGGCTGAAGGTGTTATTTCATTGGCTGAGCCACCGATTGTGTCAGAATGTTCCGTGTTGGGTGGTGCAGTTGGTTCCGGGTTGTTATTTCCGGACTCCTCTTCCCATAATACGGATGGCTTAAAGAGACGCTCTAGGTAGATGTTTGGAGGGACGGCGTCGCGTTTTGCGCCGATCCGTGCCAACACGTGTGTTGCCTGGTTATTATCCCGGGCTACATGGTGGAATTCGAGTCCTTCGAACCGAGCTGACATTTTTAGGACGGCGTTACGGTAGGCTGCCATTTTCGGATCCTTGGCGTCAAAGTCTCCATTTACTTGGGATATTGCGAGGTTTGAATCCCCGGGCACCTCTAGGCGTTGAATACCCATGGAGATTGCCATCCGGAGACCATGTAGAAGGGCCTCATATTTGGCTGCATTGTTGGAGTCCGTGTACATTATTTGAAGTACGTATTGGACTGTGTCTCCGGTTGGGGACGTCAAGACGACGCCAGCCCCCAAGCCAGCCAACATTTTGGAGCCGTCGAAATGCATGATCCAATTGGAGTATCCGCCGTACTCTTTAGGGAGTTCGGCTTCGGTCCATTCGGCGATGAAGTCAGCCAAAACTTGCGACTTTATAGCTCGCCGTGGTTTGTAGGTTATGTCAAATGGTAAGAGCTCAATGGCCCATTTTGCAATCCTGTCCGTCGCGTCGCGATTGTTTATAATATCGTTGAGAGGTACTTTGGAGGCCACCGTTATGGAACACTCTTGAAAGTAGTGTCGCAGCTTCCGGGATGCCATGAACACCGCGTACGCTATCTTTTGATAATGTGGGTACCGGGACTTGCATGGAGTTAAGACAGTGGATACGTAGTACACTGGTTTTTGAAGAGGGAATTTGTGCCCTTCTGTTTCTCGTTCGACGACGAGTATTGTGCTGACAACTTGATGTGTTGTCGTGATATATAATAACATCAGTTCGCCCAGGTTGGGCGCGGCCAGGACCAGATTTGTTGCCAATATGGCCTTAATTTCTTCGAGTCCGGCCGTGGCAGCATCCGTCCATTCGAAGTGTTCGGTGCGCCGGAGGAGGCGATAGAGGGGCAGTGCCTTTTCTCCCAAACGGGAGATGAAGCGGCTTAGAGCCGCCACGCATCCAGTTAGTTTTTGTATTTGTTTGAGATCTTTTGGGATATCCAATTGTGACAGAGCTCGGATCTTGGCTGGGTTTGCTTCAATTCCTCTACCGGATACAATGAAGCCCAAGAGCTTTCCGGCTGGTACGCCGAAAACACATTTTTCCGGGTTGAGCTTAAAGTCGTATGCTTGGAGGTTGTCGAATGTAAGCCTCAAATCGTCTACTAGAGTTTCGACGTGTTTGGTCTTAACGACCACATCGTCTACGTATGCCTCCACTGTTTTGCCTATCTGGGTAGCCAGACATGTCTGAATCATGCGCTGATATGTTGCGCCAGCGTTTTTGAGTCCGAAGAGCATTGTGTTGAAGCAGAATGGTCCGTATGGAGTAATGAATGCCGTTGCGGCCTGGTCTTTTCCCGCCATCTTGATTTGATGGTATCCGGAGTATGCGTCGAGGAAGCACAATGAGTCGTGCCCTGCGGTAGCATCGATGATTTGGTCGATGCGGGGGAGGGGGAAAGGATCCTTTGGACAGGCCTTGTTAAGGTCTTTGAAATCGACACAAAGGCGCCAGGATTTGTCCTTTTTTGGTACCATTACCAGGTTTGCTAGCCAGTCCGGATGTTTTATATCTCTGATGAATCTGGCTTCTAAGAGTTTGGCTAGCTCCTCTCCCATTGCCTGTCTTTTGGGTTTGGAAAATCGCCGAAGAGCCTGTTTGACTGGCTTGAATCCTTTTAGGATATTTAGGCTGTGTTCTGCCAGCCTGCGTGGGATTCCTGGCATATCTGGAGGGTGCCGGGCAAAAATGTCCCAATTTTCCCGAAGGAATTCTCGTAGTGCGGCTTCTACATCAGGGTTTAATTGTGCCCCAATGGAGGCCGTCTTTGTGGGGTCCGTTGGATGGACCTGGAATTTGACTATTTCATCTGCTGGTTTCAAAGAGGTGGACTTAGATCTCTTATCGAGTATCACGTCGTCCCTATCCACCGTGGAGCGCAGCGCAATGAGTTCCTCTGCCGCTAGGGCTTCGGATAGTGCCTCTAGGGCTAGTGCGGCTGTCTTATTTTCGGCGCGGAGTGCTATATCTGGATCACTGACAAGAGTGATGATTCCATTGGGCCCGTGCATTTTAAGCTTCATGTACCCGTAATGGGGTATAGCTTGGAAAATTGTGAATGCCTCTCGCCCTAACAAGGCGTGATATCCGCTGCCAAACGGGGCCACTTGGAACGTGACCTCCTCGGACCTGTAATTTTCCGGTGAGCCGAACACTACATCTAGTGTGATTTTTCCTGTGCAGCGTACTTTCCGACTAGGGATTATTCCTCTAAAGGTTGTGCTGCTTCGCTCAATGCGGCTCCAGTCAATTTCCATTTTTTGGAGGGTTTCCTCGTAGATGAGGTTTAATCCGCTGCCGCCATCCATGAGTACCTTGGTAAGATGAAAGCCGTCCACTATCGGACTGAGGACCATTGCGGCTGGTGCTCGGGCTGTTCAGAATTTAGGTTCGTCGCTGGCATTGAAGGTGATAGCCGTGTCGCTCCATGGATTTGTTGTTGCTACCTGGTAGACTTCGGCGAGGCTGCGGATTGTTCGTTTCCGCATATTATTTGATGTGAAAGTCTCGAAGACCGTTAATACCGTACTGGTACTGTTGGGCCGGTTACCCGGGGCTAGAAAACCTTCGCCGCTTTTGGCCACCTGCCGTAGTATCCAACATGCTCGAAGGCTATGTGTTGGAGTGGCGCCCTCTGTACTATGGATTTTACAGGGTCCGTTGAGCCATCCCTCCAGTAGGGTCCATAGTATCCAACATGCTCGTAGGGGGTTTTTACTTTTTGGTTTTTAACCCAGGTGCTTGAGTATGACGCACCCTATTATTCCGAACTAGGGTTGTGTTCAGGGCCGGATTGTCCCAAAACCTGGTTTCGGTTTTCCAGGCAGTCTCCATCGCACAGTATTTTTGTACTATGGTCGCCAGGTCGGCGAAGCGTGTAACTTCGCGACGACTTATGGCGTTCATGATTCCCTTGTCCGTGCAATTGTTGCAGAAAATTGAGATTGCGCTTTCCTCACGGCAGTCCTTTATCCTGTCCATAACCAGGAGGAATCTAGCCCAGTAATGATGTACTGTTTCATCGGGCTCTTGCCGTATTTGAGATAGATCGCTTATGTTTGGGTGGGCGGGCGGAATTAAATTCGGAACCCCGCCCAATCTGAGGCTCAAAGGCCGAGAAGTTTCTGGATTTGGAAGCTTGGATTGCTGGATGTTATCCAACAAATCTGGTCCGATGCCTGACTTTAGGTTCAGTACTTGATTTACGTCCGTCCCTCCACAGTAATCCGGCATGGAGGGATCGGGAATCCGGACATAACTGGTCTTTAACATAGAAGAAGAGTCGCCGTGTAGTTCCTCCACCACAACAACGTGGTGGGTAGCCTGGGGAGAGTTAATTTCTCTCAGATCGGTTTTAAGCCCAATCTGATCGTAGTCTGTAGCGACTCCCAAGGCGGCGATGCGATCCAAGAGCTCATTTACGGAGGAGAGCTCCATTGGATCTAGCTGCTCGGCGAATTCTGAGTTGACGTGAAGATCGCTTTTGATGACCTGAGAGGTCATTGTCGGAGCGGCGGCCGAACAGGCGGTCATAAGAAAACCGCCTAGCCGGATAGTTTGGCCGGTGGCTAAAGCTCCCTTGACGACGCCGCCTTCTTTAAAGACAGGAAAAGGCATCCCTCCTGATTGCGACGGCACAGAGGAACTCTCAATGAAAGCACCAATGTCGGTGTCAAAACCGGCGGATCTCGGGTAGGGGGTCCCGAACTGTGCGTCTAGGCGGATGGTAACAGGAGACAAGGGACATGATGTTTTACCCAGGTTCGGGCCCTCTTGATGGAGGTAAAACCCTACGTCCTGCTTGATTGATATTGATGATGTGGGTATTACAAGAGTAGATCTACCACGAGATCAAGGAGGCTAAACCCTAGAAGATAGCCTATGGTATGATTGTTGTTCGTCCTATGGACTAAAGCCATCCGGTTTATATAGACACCGGAGAGGGCTAGGGTTACACAGAGTCGGTTACAATGGTAGGAGATCTACATATCCGTATCGCCAAGCTTGCCTTCCACGCCAAGGAAAGTCCCATCCGGACACGGGACGAAGTCTTCAATCTTGTATCTTCATAGTCTTGGAGTCTGTCCAATGATGATAGTTTGGCTATCCGGACACCCCCTAGTCCAGGACTCCCTCAATGACCCAGGAACCTTTGTATCCCGAGGTCCATCCTAAGAGAGTTGAGCAAGATTCTCAGAGAACTAATACTGATACACCTAGTCCTTCTAAGAAAAAGAAAAAGAAAAATGATAGGACTTTGCATGCTTCTAGTGAACCTGTTGTTGACACACCTGAGAATCCCAATGATATTTCTATTTCTGATGCTGAAACACAATCTGGTAATGAACATGAACCTAGTGATAATGTTAATGATGATGTTCATGTTGATGCTCAACCTAGTAATAACAATGATGTAGAAATTGAACCTG
>NW_025232227.1:0-10061 GCF_018294505.1 Triticum aestivum | reverse complement strand
AAATACTTACTCTACTTTGCTGCATCACCCTTTGATCTTCAAGGGAAAACCAACACATGCTCACGAGGTAGCAAGAAGGATTTCTGGCGCCGTTGCTGGGGAGATCTACGCACAAGTCAGGACATACCAAGTACCCATCACAAACTCTTATCCCTCTCATTACATTATTTGCCATTTGCCTCTCGTTTTCCTCTCCCCCACTTCACCTTTTCCTTTTCTTTGCCTTCTTCCCGTATGTATCTTTGTTTGTGTTTCCATGTGCCTTCCATTTGCTGGCATCTTTGCTTGCCAAAAATCTATTTGTATGAATCCACTTAAAGTGCTCTACTTGGATCATCTTTGATCCATATGCGCTCGTGCTTAAACCCCAACTAGCCTAGTTGATGGGAGATCTTTAGATGAGCATGCTCATTTTGTGTGTCATCGTTTGTCTGAAAAAGGGAGACTCTTATGGGATGAAATAAACAGATTGCTGTGTTATGCTTGGAATCTTTGTGAAAATTGTGATTTTACTTGTTGCTCTAAGAACCCTAAAAAAGACCTCTCCTACCTATGTGAGTTAATGATAATGAAATGTTATCTTCTTATGCAAAGGGTGTTTATAGTTACTACAATATCGAACAAATTGAAGAATTTGTTGCTTTTAAGGGTGCTTATGAAGTTGCTTCTTCGATTGAAAAGTATGATGTTACTCTCTACGAATCTGAAAATTTTGACATAATTAAATATTGCTATGAAAACTATGCCCATAATGTCTATGTCAAAGAATTTATTGAAAGAATGACCGCTGCTTTGGAAGAAAATAATGATATGCATGAATCTATAGATAATTATGATTCCGATGATTTGATTGAAATATGCCTTGATGAACATGATGCTTGCTATTCTTGTGGCCATAATGCGAATATTTATGAAGATGAATTTGCTATATTTCCTTATGTTAAACAAGAGAACATAGCTATTGCACCCATACTTGATAGTTCCTTCGAAAAGCATGATTGCAATGATGTTATTATAAATTCTCTTAATGTCAATTTTGTTAATCATATGAAAAACCTCAAGCTTGGGGATGCTAGTTTTGCTATGGCTACCATTTGTTGCAATGATCATGATTGGGGTGATTCTTCTTATGATCTTGAAAATTTATTTAAGCCCCGTGATGAATATGAGATTGAGAATAATGTTTGCAATAATACTGAAAGTGGGTTTGGAAGAGTGTCAACTTTAGATCCCACATATTTGTATAATGTTCAATCTTATGAAATTTTTGATAAAAGTGGGTTTGGAGAGGTCATGACTTTAGTTAATGTTAATCCCACTATTTTGGAAGAGTGTCAACTTTGCATGCATGTGGATCGTGTTGAAAATATTTTATGTGATATCTATTTTGTTGAATTTTCTTATGATCCCACATGTAATTATTATGAGAGAGGAAAATATGATTGTAGAAATTTTCATGTTACTAAATTACCTCTCGTTATGTTGAGATTGCTATTGTTTCTTTCCGCTTCCTTGCATATGCTAGCTTTTGCTTGCTATGATATTTTGTTTGCCTATAAGATGGCTATGCATAGGAAGTATGTTAGACTTAGATGTGTTTGTCACGTGTTTCATGATGCTCTCTTTGTGCTTCAATTCTTGTATTTCATGTGATCATCATTGAAATTATCAATGCCTAGCTAGGGGCGTTAAACGATAGCACTTGTTGGGAGGCAACCCAATTTTTTTTGTTCCTTGCTTTTTGTTCCTGTTTAGTAATAAATAATTCACCTAGCTTATGTTTAGATGTGGTTTTATGTTCTTAATTAGTGTTTGTGCCAAGTAGAACCTTTGGGAAGACTTGGGGAAAGTCTTTGTGATCTTGCTGTAAAAGACATAAACTTCAGTGCTCACGAGATTAGCTGCCATTTTTTTACTGGAGAGTGAGATTAGGTTGATTCTTTTTGAAGATGATTAAGAGACAAATTGCTCACGTCCACCAATTTATTTAATAATTTGTGGGGTTACATAAGTATTCGAAACCTACATATTACTACAGACTGTTCTGTTTTTGATAGATTCTATTTTTCGTGTGTTGTTTGCTTATTTTGATGAATCTATGGCTAGTTTCGGGGGGTATGAACCATAGAGAAGTTGGAATACAGTATTTTTAACACCAATATAAATAAAGAATGAGTTCATTACAGTACCTTGAAGTGGTGGTTTGTTTTCTTATACTAACGGAGCTCGTGAGATTTTCTGTTGAGTTTTGTGTTGTGAAGTTTTCAAGTTTTGGGTAAAGATTTGATGTATATTGCAATAAGGAGTGGAAAGATCCTAAGCTTGGGGACGCCCATGGCACCCCAAGGTAAAATTCAAGGACAAACAAAAGCCTAAGCTTGGGGATGCTCCGGAAGGCATCCCCTCTTTCGTCTTCGTCCATCGGTAACTTTACTTGAGGCTATATTTTTATTCACCACATGATATGTGTTTTGCTTGGGGCGTCTTGTATGATTTGAGTCTTTGCTTATTAGTTTACCACAATCATCCTTACTGTACACACCTTTTGGAGAGACACACATGAATCGAAATTTATTAGAATACTCTGTGTGCTTCACTTACATCTTTTGAGCTAGATAATTTTGCTCTAGTGCTTCACTTATATCTTTTTAAGAGCACGGTGGTGGTTTTATTTTATAGAAATTATTGATCTCTCATGATTCACTTATATTATTTTGAGATTCTTATAGAACAACATGGTAATTTGCTTTGGCTATAAAATTAGTCATAATGTGATGAACATCCAAGTTGGGTATAATAAAAACTATCATATAAAGTGCATCGAATGCTATGAGAAGTTTCATTCTATATGATTATTTTGAGATATGAAGATGGTGATTATAGAGGCATGCTAGTTGAGTAGTTGTGAATTTGAGAAATACTTGTTCTAAAGTTTGCGATTCTCGTAGCATGCACGTATGGTGAACCGTTATGTGATGAAGTCGGAGCATGATTTATTTATTGATTGTCTTCCTTATGAGTGGCGGTCGGGGACGAGCGATGGTCTTTTCCGACCAATCTATCCCCCTAGGAGCATGCGCGTAGTACTTTGTTTCGATTACTAATAGATTTTTGCAATAAGTATGTGATTTCTTTATGACTAATGTTGAGCCCATGGATTATACGCACTCTCACCCTTCCACCATTGCTAGCCTCTCTAATACCGCGCACCTTTCGCCGGTATCATACACCCACCATATACCTTCCTCAAAACAGCCACCATACCTACCTATTATGGCATTTCCATAGCCATTCCGAGATATATTGCCATGCAACTTACCACCATTCCGTTTGTTATGACACGTTACATCATTGTCATATTGCTTTGCATGATCATGTAGTTGACATCATATTTGTGGCAAAGCCACCTTTATAATTCTTTCATACATGTCACTCTTGATTCATTGCACATCCCGGTACACCGCCGGAGGCATTCACATTGATTCATATTTTGTTCTAGTATTGAGTTGTAATTTTTGAGTTGTAAGTAAATAAAAGTGTGATGATCAACACTATTAGAGCATTGTCCCAAGTGAGGAGAGGATGATGGAGACTATGATTCCCCCACAAGTCGGGATGAGACTCCGGACGAAAAGAAAAAAAAGAGAAAAGAAAAAGGGCCATAAAAGGGGGAAAAGACCCAAATAAAAAAAGAGATGAGAGAAAAAGAGAGAAGGGACAATATTACTATCCTTTTACCACACTTGTGCTTCAAAGTAGCACTATGATCTTCATGATAGAGAGTCTCCTATGTTGTCAATTTCATATACTAGTGGGAATTTTACATTGTAGAACTTGGCTTGTATATTCCAATGATGGGCTTCCTCAAAATGCCCTAGGTCTTCGTGAGCAAGCGAGTTTGATGCACACCCACTTACTTTCTTTTGTTGAGCTTTCATACACTTATAGCTCTAGTGCATCCGTTGCATGGCAATGCCTACTCACTCACATTGTTATCTATTGATGGGCATCTCCACAGCCTGTTGATACTCCTAGTTGATGTGAGACTATCTTCTCCCTTTTTTGTATTCTCCACAACCCCCACTCTATTCCACATATAGTGCTATGTCCATGGATCACGCTCATATATTGCGTGAAGATTGAAAAAGTTTGAGAACATCAAAAGTATGAAACAATTGCTTGGCTTGTCATCGGGGTTGTGCATGATTAAATACTTTGTGTGATGAAGATAGAGCATAGCCAGACTATATGATTTTGTAGGGATAACTTTCTTTGGCCATGTTATTTTGAGAAGACATGATTACTTTGTTAGTATGCTTGAAGTATTATTATTTTTATGTCAATATTAAACTTTTGTCTTGAATCTTTCGGATATGAACATTCACACGACAATAAAGAAAAATACATTGAGAATTATGTTAGGTAGCATTCCACATCAAAAATTCTGTTTTTATCATTTACCTATTCAAGGATGAGCAGGAATTAAGCTTGGGGATGCTTGATACGTCTCCAACATATCTATAATCTTTTATTGTTCCATGCTATTATATTATCTGTTTTGGATGTTTAATGGGCTTTGTTATGCACTTTTACATTATCTTTGGGACTAACCTACTAACCAAAGGCCCAGTGCAAATTGCTGTTTTTTTTGCCTATTTTAGTGTTTCGCAGAAAAGGAATACCAAACGGAATCTAAACGGAATGAAACCTTCGGGAGAGTTGCTTTTGGAACAAACGCAATCCAGGAGACTTGGAGTGCACGTCAAGGAAGCAACGAGGCGGCCATGAGGTAGGAGGGCACACCTATATATACTCATATACCCCGAGAACATCCGACAGCACCATGAAACCCTATTTCCACCGCCGCAACCTTCTGTACCCGTGAGATCTCATCTTGGGGCCTTTTCCGACGCTCCATCTGAGGGGGAATTGATCACGGAGGGCTTCTACATCAACACCATAGCCTCTCCGATGATGTATGAGTAGTTTACCACAGACCTTCGGGTCCATAGTTATTAGCTAGATGGCTTCTTCTCTCTCTTTGGATCTCAATACAAAGTTCTCCTCGATTATCTTGGAGATCTATTTGATGTAATTGTTTTTGCGGTGTGTTTGTCGAGATCCGATGAATTGTGGGTTTATGATCAAGATTATCTATGAACAATATTTGATTCTTCTCTGAATTCTTTTATGCATGATTTAATATCTTTGCAAGTCTCTTTGAATTATCAGTTTGGTTTGGCCTACTAGATTGATCTTTCTTGCAATGGAAGAAGTGCTTAGCTTTGGGTTCAATCTTGCGGTGTCCTTTCCCAGTGACAGCAGGGGCAGCAAGGCACGTATTGTATTGTTGCCATCAAGGATAAAAAGATGGGGTTTATATCATATTGCTTGAGTTTATCCCTCTACATCATGTCATATTGCCTAATGCGTTTCTTATGAACTTAATACTCTAGATGGATGCTGGATAGCAGTCGATGTGTGGAGTAATAGTAGCAGATGCAGAATCATTTCGGTCTACTTGTCGCGGACGTGATGCCTATATACATGATCTTGCCTAGATATTCTCATAAGTATGCTCTTTTCTATCAATTGCTCGACAGTAATTTGTTCACCCACCGTAGAATTTGCTATCTTAAGAGAAGCCACTAGTGAAACCTATGGCCCTTGGGTCTATCTTCCATCATATTATTTTCCTATCTACTTGCTATTTCTGCCACCTTTTATTTTGCAATCTTTATTTTCCAATCTATACAACAAAAATACCAAAAATATACCTTATTATCTTTATCAGATCTCACTTTTGCAAGTGGCCATGAAGGGATTGACAACCCCGTTATCGCGTTGGTTGCAAGGTTCTTATTTGTTTGTGTAGGTACGAGGGACTTGCATGTAGTCTCCTACTGGATTGATACCTTGGTTCTCAAAAACTGAGGGAAATACTTACGCTACTTGCTGCATCACCGTTTCCTCTTCAAGGGAAAACCAACGCATGCTCAAGAGGTAGCATTCGTTTACGGTGCTGCTCCATACTCGAGACTGCTAGTGAGTCAATGTGCCTACTATAGCTCCGGCTTGGACAACGGGTTGAATGGATCCAGTCACGGCTATAAGATTAAGCCTGCTGCTGTACTAAAGCCGTTTGAAGAAGCTCCCTGGCCCTTTGGGTTTCAACCGCCGTCGGAGTCTCACCCTCGACTGGTAAAGCCGCCAGTCACGTTGCTGGAGCAATCATGTTGTCCAAAGGGGTGGAATAGTGACCCGGCGGTGTTACCACGTGTTGAGGTGGGGTGTTGTTTATATACGGAGAACTTCTTACGCGTGGCTGACCTGGCACTCCACTACCCAGCGCTTCAGTCATCTGATTCTCCATCGGCGGGTTACTCGCCCCGGCCCCAAGGGTGTTGAAGAGGTCCCTTCACTCATAAACTAAGGGCAGACGACTCCGGTATTTTCTCCTCAAAACTTCGTTTGACGCGTTCTGATCCACTGTGAGCCGGTATGAATCTGCTTAAATCCGCTGGGCTTGGGCACTTAAAACGGCCCGTTCTGCCACCATCATGGCGTTTTCTGCTGCTAACTCCGCCTTGGCTTGCGCTATCTCATCACGCAACTTAGCTATTTTTGCCTTGTGCTGCTCCTGGTTTTCTGGGGTTACCTAAACCTCCATCAGAGTCACCAGAGCGTCCAACAGATCTGTTAAGACTTGAGCCGGCGAGCGCGCTGAACCGCCAACCCCAACGGTCGTTACCGCTGCTACACTAGAAGTCATAGTCGCGGCGGCTGTCGAACCAAGAACCGGCTGGGTGCCAGCCATGAAGATCGCCACCCTATTCGGCGGCTCCCGGGGATCCGGAATACTGTCGCCATCGGAACAACCCCCAAGCCGCCCATCTTGGAGCTGATACATTGAGTTGGTCTCGCCTGTGGACAACTCATCATCAGAGCAGATGGATGTCTCACCTCCACAGAAAGATCCTTCCAAGTCATCCCCATGGGTGAACCCAACAAAGACATGCTTTACAGCGGGTTGAGCCTAGGTGGGTCGTGCAAGCTGAGCCCTCTCGATGATGTCGGTGCAAATGTCCGGCTCAGGGCCTGGCTCGCCGATCTTGCCGATGAAGACGTGGATTCCGCTGAAGGGGACCCAGTACCCGTACTCAATCGAGCCGGCCTCGGGGCCCCAGCCCGCGTCGTTGATGTAGAGCTTGCCACGACCACTCTTGGTCATCCAGCCCACAACATATCCCTTGAGCCCTTTGAAGCTTCCCTTTAAGAACTCAAAACCACCATACGCTAGCCCCACGGTGGGCGCCAACTGGCGTGGAAGTGTCATGACAGATGTCCTCATGGAAGGACTTAGTTGTGGAGCCATTGCGACGAGGTTAACTTAAAGGGGTTAAACAGGGATAAAGGACGCGAGGAGTTTATATTGGTTCGTCCCCTTGCGGTGAAGGTAAAAGCCTAATCCAGTTTGAGGTGGTATTGCTAGGGTTTCGATTACCAGGGAGCGAATCCGCTTTGCCTAGATTTTGATCTGTTGTTTCCTGCTCTAAGTCGCTGCCGGGTCGTCCCCTTATATACATGGGTTGATGCCCTGCAGCCTACAGAGTCCCTGCTGGCTCATACAAACGTGTCCGGCTCGGTGACTTATCTTACACGCCTTACATTACAAATTTACATATACATGGCGGTTTACACTTACGGGCCTTAAGCCGCCTCTGGATTTGGGCCTTTTAACAAGCCTACCTATGAACCGCCATATTTAGTATACTCTTGGGCTTCATTTAGATGAACCGCCACAATGGATGACCCGGCCCCTCCTGGGCGGGTCATATCTGATAGTCATATTCCCAACAAGTACGTAAGTGATAAAAAAGAATTTTTGATGTGGAATGCTGCCTAACATGTCATATCATATTCTTTTGTTTATAGCATGGACATTTGGAATTTTATATTGTTCAAAGCAATTGTTTAGTTTTGACATGATAACTTAAATACTCAAGCATATCAACAAGCAACCATGTCTTTCAAAATATCAACGCTAAAATAAGCTATCCCTAGCCCATCATGCTCAATCATCGATCCATTCATGAAACGCACTCGCATATTAACTACACCCAATGCTCAAGTACAATCATAGTGCCTCCTAGTTGGTGCTTTTATAAGAGAAGATGGAGACTCAAAAAATAAAAATTGCATAAAGTAAAAGAAAGGCCCTTCGTAGAGGGAAGTAGGGATTTGTAGAGGTGCCAGAGCTCAAAGCAAAAAACTTAGAGATAAAAACATTTTGGGAGGTGTGTCCTTCCCACCAACGAAAACGACTTAGAGTTCCCAACACTTTCCATGCTAGATATATCATAGGTGGTTCCCAAACAAAAAATAAAGATTATTCCATTTTCCACCATAGTTTCACTTTCCATGGCTAACCGTATCCATGGGTGCCTTCCATACCAACACTTCCCAAGGAATTTATTAGTTGACAACATAAAGTAAATTCATTTTTCATTTCAGGACTGGGCATCCCTAATACCTTGGCCTTACTCTTGTGCAATGACAAGTAAATAGACACTCATCGGGAGAATACCACATCTAGCATGGAAAATATTAGCCACCCCTCACCGCTCCGCGAGCGGAACAAACACACAAAAGAGAACTTTATTTTGAAAATTAGAGATGGCACATAAAAATTTGCTTAGAACAACAAAAGAATGCCGCATATAGGTAGGTATAGTGGACTCATGTGGCAAAACTGGTTTAAAGGATTTTGGATGCACAAGTAGTGATCATACTTAGTGCAAAATGAAGGCTAGCAAAAGATTGAGAAGCGACCAACAAAGAAAAGAAAAATCTCATAAACGAGCATTAAGCATAACTAACACCGAATAATGCACCACAAGTAGGATGTAATTTCATTGCATAACTATTGACTTTCGTGCTTGCATAGGGAATCACAAACCTTAACACTAATATTCTTACTAAAGCATAATTACTCATCAACATAACTCACATATCACATCATCATATCTCAAAACTATTACTAAGAATCAAGTTTATTTTGTCCAATGATCTTCATGAAAGTTTTTATTATATCCTTCTTGGATATCTATCACTTTGGAACTAATTTTCATGTGTTGCTTTTGACAAGCTCAAACAAATATAAGTGAAGATCATGAGCATAATTTTTCTTTCTCTCAAATTAATTTAAGTGAAGCAAGAGAGAATTTCTTCAGAATTTTACTAATTCTCAAATAAATCTAAGTGAAGCAAGAGAGCATTTGTTCAAAAATACTAAAGCACACCGTGATCAAAAAGATATAAGTGAAGCACTAGAGCAAGTCCATAGCTCATAAAAATTTAAGTGAAGCATAGAGAGCAATTCTAACAAGTCATGACATAAGTTTGGTTCTCTCAAATAGGTGTGTCAAACAAGGAATCAAGACTTAAAACAAAAAATGAAACAAGCAAAGACTCATATCATACAAGACGTTCCAAGCAAAACACATAGTATGTGAGGAATAAAAATATAGCTTCGAGTAAAATACCGATGGTCGTTAGAAGACAGAGGGGATGCCACTCGGGGGCATCCCCAAGCTTAGTTGCTTGCTCTCTTTTGGATAATAGCTTGGGATGCCAGGGCATCACCAAACTTAGGATCTTCTTACTCCTTATTCCTTCATCCATCCTAAGATAACCCAAAACTTGAAACTTCAATCACACAAAACTCAACAAAAGCCTTCGTGAGATCTGTTAGTATAAGAAAACAAATCACTACTATAAGTTCGGTAGTAAACCAATTCATATTTTGTTCTTGCATTATATCTACTGTATTCCAACTTTTCTATGGCAAAAACTCATCAAAGAAAACCATAGAGCCATGAAAACAAGCACAGAATGCAAAGAAAATAGAATCTGTCAAAAATTGAACAGTTTGTAGCAATCTGGGTGTTTCGAATACTTCTGTAACTCCAAAAACTCTGAAAAATTAGGACGACGTGGGTAATTTATATATTGATCTACTGCGGAAGGAATGCGTATTTTATTGCTCTTTAGTTAAAAAT
>NW_025232226.1:9265-10064 GCF_018294505.1 Triticum aestivum | reverse complement strand
GAAAGTACCGCAGATTAGTTTCAACTGGATGCGGAGCTAGCTAGCTAGCTAGCTAAGTGATCAAGTATATATATGCCATCAAGTAATATGGATATGGCATATATATACTTGATCATGGCATATATATACTTGATCACTTAGCTAGCTAGCTGTGCATCTAGTTGAAACTAATCTGCGGTACTTTCACCTAATGATTTAACAACTCATTATAATGTAAAAACAATATCTAAATTAAATTGAAAACACAAAATTAAAGGAAAAACAAAAAATAAAACCAAAACCACCACAAACATTTAGTACCGGTTGGTGGTACCAACCAGTACTAAAGGTTGTTGGAAATATGCCCTAGAGGAAATAATAAATTAGTTATTATTATATTTCCTTGTTCATGATAATCGTTTATTATCCATGCTAGAATTGTATTGATAGGAAACTCAGATACATGTGTGGATACATAGACAACACCATGTCCCTAGTAAGCCTCTAGTTGACTGGCTCGTTGATCAATAGATGGTTACGGTTTCCTGACCATGGACATTGGATGTCATTGATAACGGGATCACATCATTAGGAGAATGATGTGATGGACAAGACCCAATCCTAAGCATAGCACTAGATCGTGTAGTTCGTATGCTAAAGCTTTTCTAATGTCAAGTATCATTTCCTTAGACCATGAGATTGTGCAACTCCCGGATACCGTAGGAGTGCTTTGGGTGTGCCAAACGTCACAACGTAACTGGGTGGCTATAAAGGTACACTACAGGTATCTCTGAAAGTGTCTGTTGGGTTGGCACGAATC
>NW_025232226.1:0-1530 GCF_018294505.1 Triticum aestivum | reverse complement strand
CACGCCCTCCTGCCTACTGGCAGGAGGTTGAAGACGGTGGCGACCGGGGTGGGCTGGGCCGCACAGTGCTGGACCAGCACAGGAGCTGGGCCGGCTCTGGTGGGCTGCACGGGTGAGGCCAGGTAAGTACTGTCCCTTTTAATTTTTCTGTTCTGTTTTCCTTTTTTTTAATCTGTTTTGCCACTGTTTTGAATTTAAAAAATAATTCAAACAATGCCAAAACTCCTCTGAATATTTTATACTGCTAGATGGACTTTTCCAAAAGCTTATAAACTATTTCAGGGGTATTTAAATTATATTCTAATTATATGAGTATAATTCAAATTCAAATAGCTAATGAATTAAATCCAAAGTCCCAAAAATAATTCTTTAAAAATGTTCAATATTTTGGTTGGGACCAGAACCCTTACCAAAAATTATCAAACATTTAAGAAGAGCCTTTTGGAGCAATGAATAAGATTTCTAGGGTTTTTGCCCCTCTTTTATTTAGGGTTTTGAGGCTTCCAATATTTCCTCAGTTCAAATTTCAGAATTTAAACATGATGCACACATGAAGCTAACCTAGAGCAATGCCTGAAGCTAGGGATGTGACAACTCACCCCCACTAAACAAGAATCTCGTCTCGAGATTCAAGCGTAGGGTAGAACGAAGGGGAAACGCAAACTAGTACAATCTTCACGATCCAGGTTGCACTTCATAGGAACGTTGATTCGATCACCATTATTGTCTTGTCGTCTTGCTCTGAGAACTCCAGCTAATCATGACAAGAAGAGGAAAGGAAAACTCTAGAAGGATCGGTCTTCTCGAAGATCGAACAACTCACGGAATGAGACATAGGACCATCTCTCGGGTTGAGACACGAGTTACACATCAAGAGGGGTGGAAAGAGACGGATGACGAAGGTTCACTAGGTGGACAACAATTCCACACTTAAGAAGGTGGTAAACGATTGTCAACGTAGCGAGGAGTTGAGTTGCCATGATACCACGACGAAACATCCTGGAGGAGGGTGATTCGTAGATTATTATCTTAAGTGGCAAAAAGAATAACTTTTGATTCAGAGATCATTGGAACTCTTTATACCAGCCTAAGGTAATCACAAGCGATCATTTGGAGGGGGTCGGTAGAATGGCATACTCGGACTTGGATGATGTGGATTACCTTGTTGAAAACAACGTAATGAATGAATTTTGCTTATCACCGGAAATGGAAGAGACCCATGGTAGAATGGCACATTGGCGGTGCAAGCTGGGAACAAAATGCAAATGCTGGGAATGATTCTGGTAACTGGGGAAGAACCCAACAATAGAGAGTGAATTCACTGTTGGAGTGGTTATAGCATAACCGAAGAATCTGGGGCAATCCCAGCTAGTGCCGATGATAAGACGTAGCGCTTGTGCGTGCTCTCAAGAACTTAAGCATTTCCACATTCATCAAGGTTTTACCAACATCCGTGTCAAGGGTCCGGTAGCACAACTTACTACCATGATGAATGGTGATGGAGGATGCAGATGCAAAGGAAGATAACAC
>NW_025232225.1:9242-10065 GCF_018294505.1 Triticum aestivum | reverse complement strand
AAATAAGTTTTAAAAAATGAAATCCCTTTGTAACAGACGAGTTTCCGTATGAAATCCTGATACTTTGAAAGAGATTGTCTGTTTTGTACACGAAGTGCATCCAGTTTTTGCCGTAACCCTCTCAACTTTCTTGCACATGCTATGTGGATGAAAGGATGATACCATGCCAACTTTCAACCTTTTCAGAGTTCATTTGAAATGCTTTTCAATTTTAGGGTCTTATTGCTCAAAATAATTAGATAATGCATGAAAAATAACAAATGAAGTCAGAAAGGATTAAAAAATGATGATGTGGCTTTGAATGGTGCATTTTGAACACACAAAAAGTCAGAAGTTCAAATAAGTTTTAAAAAATGAAATCCCTTTGTAACAGACGAGTTTCCGTATGAAATCCTGATACTTTGAAAGAGATTGTCCGTTTTGTACACGAAGTGCATCCAGTTATTGCCGTAACCCTCTCAACTTTCTTGCACATGCTATGTGGATGAAAGGATGATACCATGCCAACTTTCAACCTTTTCAGAGTTCATTTGAAATGCTTTTCAATTTTAGGGTCTTATAGCTCAAAATAATTAGTAAATGCATGAAAAATAACAAATGAAGTCAGAAAGGATTGAAAAATGATGATGTGGCTTTGAATGGTGCATTTCGAACACACAAAAAGTCAGGAGTTCAAATAAGTTTTAAAAAATGAAATCCCTTTGTAACAGACGAGTTTCCGTATGAAATCCTGATACTTTGAAAGAGATTGTCCGTTTTGTACACGAAGTGCATCCAGTTTTTGCCGTAACCCTCTCAACTTTCTTGCACATGCTATGTGGAT
>NW_025232225.1:4733-5883 GCF_018294505.1 Triticum aestivum | reverse complement strand
CATTTTGAACACACAAAAAGTCAGAAGTTCAAATAAGTTTTAAAAAATGAAATCCCTTTGTAACAGACGAGTTTCCGTATGAAATCCTGATACTTTGAAAGAGCTTGTCCGTTTTGTACACGAAGTGCATCCGGTTTTTGCCGTAACCCTCACAACTTTCTTGCACATGCTATGTGGATGAAATGATGATACCATGCCAACTTTTAACCTTTTCAGTGTTCATTTGAAATGCTTTTCAATTTTAGGGTCTTATAGCTCAAAATAATTAGTAAATGCATGAAAAATAACAAATGAAGTCAGAAAGGATTGAAAAATGATGATGTGGCTTTGAATGGTGCATTTTGAACACACAAAAAGTCAGGAGTTCAAATAAGTTTTAAAAAATGAAATCCCTTTGTAACAGACGAGTTTCCGTATGAAATCCTGATACTTTGAAAGAGATTGTCCGTTTTGTACACGAAGTGCATCCAGTTTTTGCCGTAACCCTCTCAACTTTCTTGCACATGCTATGTGGATGAAATAATGATACCATGCCAACTTTCAACCTTTTCAGAGTTCATTTGCAATGCTTTTCAATTTTAGGGTCTTATAGCTCAAAATAATTAGTAAATGCATGAAAAATAACAAATGAAGTCAGAAAGGATTGAAAAATGATGATGTGGCTTTGAATGGTGCATTTTGAACAAACAACAAATATGGAGTTCAAATAAGTTTTAAAAAATGAAATCCCTTTGTAACAGGTGAGTTTCCGTCTGAAATTTTGAAACTTTGAAAGAGATTGTCTGTTTTGTACACGAAGTGCATGCAGTTTTTGCCGTAACCCTCTCAACATTCTTGCACATGGTATGAGGATCAAATGATGATACCATGCCAACTTTCAACCTTTTCAGAGTTCATTTGAAATGCTTGTCAATTTTATGGTCTTATAGCTCAAAATAATTATTAAATGCATGAAAAATAACAAATGAAGTCAGAAAGGATTGAAAAATGATGATGTGGCTTTGAATGGTGCATTTTGAACACACAAAAAGTCAGGAGTTCAAATAAGTTTAAAAAAATGAAATCCCGTTGTAACAGACGAGTTTCCGTATGAAATCCTGATACTTTGAAAGAGATTGTCCGTTTTGTACAAGAAGTGCATCCAGTTTTT
>NW_025232225.1:0-1193 GCF_018294505.1 Triticum aestivum | reverse complement strand
GCCAACTTTCAACCTTTTCAGAGTTCATTTGCAATGCTTTTCAATTTTAGGGTCTTATAGCTCAAAATTATTAGTAAATGCATGAAAAATAACAAATGAAGTCAGAAAGGATTGAAAAATGATGATGTGGCTTTGAATGGTGCATTTTGAACACACAAAAAATAAGGAGTTCAAATAAGTTTTAAAAAATGAAATCCCTTTGTAACAGGTGAGTTTCCGTCTGAAATCTTGAAACTTGGAAAGAGATTGTCTGTTTTGTACACGAAGTGCATCCAGTTTTTGCCGTAACCCTCTCAACATTCTTGCACATGGTATGAGGATGAAATGATGATACCATGCCAACTTTCAACCTTTTCAAAGTTCATTTGAAATGCTTTTCAATTTTAGGGTCTTATAGCTCAAAATAATTATTAAATGCATGAAAAATAACAAATGAAGTCAGAAAGGATTGAAAAATGATGATGTGGCTTTGAATGGTGCATTTTGAACACACAAAAAGTCAGGAGTTCAAATAAGTTTAAAAAAATGAAATCCCGTTGTAACAGACGAGTTTCCGTATGAAATCCTGATACTTTGAAAGAGATTGTCCGTTTTGTACACGAAGTGCATCCAGTTTTTGCGGTAACCGTCTCAACTTTCTTGCACATGCTATGTGGATGAAATAATGATAGCATGCCAACTTTCAACCTTTTCAGAGTTCATTTGAAATGCTTTTCAATTTTAGGGTCTTATAGCTCAAAATAATTAGTAAATGCATGAAAAATAACAAATGAAGTCAGAAAGGATTGAAAAATGATGATGTGGCTTTGAATGGTGCATTTTGATTAGACAAAAAGTCAGTAGTTCAAATAAGTTTTAAAAAATGAAATCCCTTTGTAACAGACGAGTTTCCGTCTGAAATCTTGAAACTTTGAAAGAGATTGTCTGTTTTGTACACGAAGTGCATCCAGTTTTTGCCGTAACCCTCTCAACTTTCTTGCACATGCTATGTGGATGAAAGGATGATACCATGCCAACTTTCAACCTTTTCAGAGTTCATTTGAAATGCTTTTCAATTTTAGGGTCTTATTGCTCAAAATAATTAGATAATGCATGAAAAATAACAAATGAAGTCAGAAAGGATTGAAAAATGATGATGTGGCTTTGAATGGTTCATTTTGAACACACAAAAAGTCAGAAGTTCAAATAAGTTT
>NW_025232224.1:9503-10067 GCF_018294505.1 Triticum aestivum | reverse complement strand
GGGCGCTTCACTATTTTTTAAACTTATTTGAACTCCGGACTTCTCTTGTGTTTAGTATGCAGCATTCAAAGCGACTTCAATAATTTCCAACATGTTCTGACATCATTTGTTGTTTTTCGGTCATTTACCTAATTGTTTAGAGAGCTAAATGACCGTGAAATTGAAAATCACTTGAAAATGAACTCTGAAAATGTTGAAACTTGGCATTGTATCATCATTTCACCCGCATAGCATGTGCGAAAGAGTAGAAAGGGTCACAAAAAAACTGGATGCACTTCGTGTACAAACTGGACAAACTCTTTCGGGGTATCAGGGTTTCGGACGAGAACTCATCTGTTACACGTGCACTTCAATGTTTTTAAACTTATTTGAACTCTGGACTTCTTTTGTGTTTAGTATGCAGCATTCAAAGCGACGTCATCAATTTCCAACATGTTCTGACATCATTTGTTGTTTTTCGGTCATTACCAAATTGTTTAGAGAGCTAAATGACCGTGAAATTGAAAATCACTACAAAATGAACTCTGAAAATGTCGAAACTTGGCATGGTATCATCATTTCACC
>NW_025232224.1:4244-5005 GCF_018294505.1 Triticum aestivum | reverse complement strand
TTCAGTATGCAGCATTCAAAGCGACGTCATCAATTTCCAACATGTTCTGACATCATTTGTTGTTTTTCGGTCATTTACCTAATTGCTTAGAGAGCTAAATGACCGTGAAATTGAAAATCACTACAAAATGAACTCTGAAAATGTTGAAACTTGGCATGGTATCATCATTTCACCCGCATATCATGTGCGAAAGAGTAGAGAGGGTCAGGGCAAAAACCGGACGCACTTCATATACAAACTGGACAAACTCTTTCGGAGTAAAAGGGTTTCGGACGAGAACTCATCGGTTACACGGGCACTTCAATGTTTTTCAAACTTATTTGAGCTCCGGACTTCTTTTGTGTTCAGTATGGAGCATTCAAACCGACGTCATCAATTTCCAACATGTTATGACATCATTTGTTGTTTTTCGGTCATTTACCTAATTGTTTAGAGAGCTAAATGACCGTGAAATTGAAAATCACTACAAAATGAACTCTGAAAATGTTGAAACTTGGCATGGTATCATCATTTCACCCACACAGCATGTGCAAAAGAGTAGAGAGGGTCACAAAAAAACTGGACGCACTTCGTGTACAAACTGGACAAACTCTTTCGGAGTAAAAGGGTTTTGGATGCGAACTCATCTGTTACACGGGCACTTCAATGTTTTTTAAACTTATTTGAACTTCGGACTTTTTTTGTGTTCAGTATGCAGCATTCAAAGCGACGTCGTCAATTTCCAACATGTTCTGACATCATTTGTTGTTTTTCGGTCATTT
>NW_025232224.1:3717-4234 GCF_018294505.1 Triticum aestivum | reverse complement strand
GTATCATCATTTCACCCACACATCATGTGCGAAAGAGTAGAGAGGGTCACAAAAAAACTGGACGCACTTCGTGTACAAACTGGACAAACTCTTTCGGAGTAAAAGGGTTTTGGATGCGAACTCATCTGTTACACGGGCACTTCAATGTTTTTTAAACTTATTTGAACTCCGGACTTTTTTTGTGTTCAGTATGCAGCATTCAAAGCGACGTCGTCAATTTCCAACATGTTCTGACATCATTTGTTGTTTTTCGGTCATTTACCTAATTGTTTAGAGAGCTAAATGACCGTGAAATTGAAAATCACTACAAAATGAATTCTGAAAATGTTGAAACTTGGCATGGTATTATCATTTCACCCGCATAGCATGTGCGAAAGAGTAGAGGGGGTCACAAAAAAACTGGATGCACTTCGTGTACAAACTGGACAAACTCTTTCGGTGTATCAGGGTTTCGGACGAGAACTCATCTGGTACACGGGCACTTCAATGTTTTTTAAACTTATTTGAACTCCAGACT
>NW_025232224.1:2215-3707 GCF_018294505.1 Triticum aestivum | reverse complement strand
CACTTCGTGTACAAACTGGACAAACTCTTTCGGAGTATCAGGGTTTCGGACGAGAACTCATCTGTTACATGGGCAGTTCAATGTTTTTTAAAATTATTTGAACTCCGGACTTCTTTTGTGTTCAGTATGCAGCATTCAAAGTGACGTCATCAATTTCCAACATGTTATGACATCATTTGTTGTTTTTCGGTCATTTACCTAATTGTTTAGAGAGCTAAATGACCGTGAAATTGAAAATCACTATAAAATGAAGTCTGAAAATGTTGAAACTTGGCATGGTATCATCATTTCACCCGCATAGCATGTGCGAAAGAGTAGAGAGGGTCACGGCAAAAACCGGACACACTTCGTATACAAACTGGACAAACTCTTTCGCAGTAAAATGGTTTCGGACGAGAACTCATCTGTTACACGGGCACTTCAATGTTTTTGAAACTTATTTGAGCTCCGGACTTCTTTTGTGTTCAGTATGGAGCATTCAAAGCGACATCATCAATTTCCAACATGTTATGACATCATTTGTTATTTTTTGGTCATTTACCTAATTGTTTAGAGAGCTAAATGGGCGTCAAATTGAAAATCACTACAAAATGAACTCTGGAAATGTTGAAACTTGGCATCGTATCATCATTTCACCCGCATAGCATGTGCGAAAGAGTAGAGAGGGTCACAAAAAAACTGGACGCACTTCGTGTACAAACTGGACAAACTCTTTCGGAGTAAAAGGGTTTCGGACGCGAACTCATCTGTTACACGGGCGCTTCAATATTTTTTCAACTTATTTGAGCTCCGGACTTCTTTTGTGTTCTGTATGCAGCATTCAAAGCGACGTCATCAATTTCCAACATGTTCTGACATCATTTGTTGTTTTTCGGTCATTTACCTAATTGTTTAGAGAGCTAAATGGCCGTGAAATTGAAAATCACTACAAAATGAACTCTGAAAATGTTGAAACTTGGCATGGTATCATCATTTCACCCGCATAGCATGTGCGAAAGAGTAGAGAGGGTCACAAAAAAACTGGATGCACTTCGTGTACAAACTGGACAAACTCTTTCGGGGTATCAGGGTTTCGGACGAGAACTCGTCTGTTACACGGGCACTTCAATGTTTTTTAAACTTATTTGAACTCCAGACTTCTATTGTATTCAGTATGCAGCATTCAAAGCGACGTCATCAATTTCCAACATGTTCTGACATCATTTGTTGTTTTTCGGTCATTTACCTAATTGCTTAGAGAGCTAAATGACCGTGAAATTGAAAATCACTACAAAATGAACTCTGAAAATGTTGAAACTTGGCATGGTATCATCATTTCACCCGCATATCATGTGCGAAAGAGTAGAGAGGGTCAGGGCAAAAACCGGACGCACTTCATATACAAACTGGACAAACTCTTTCGGAGTAAAAGGGTTTCGGACGAGAACTCATCGGTTACACGGGCACTTCAATGTTTTTCAAACTTATTTGAGCTCCGGACTTCTTTTGTGTT
>NW_025232224.1:0-2205 GCF_018294505.1 Triticum aestivum | reverse complement strand
GTCCTCAATTTCCAACATGTTCTGACATCATTTGTTGTTTTTCGGTGATTTACCTAATTGTTTAGAGAGCTAAATGACCGTGAAATTAAAAATCACTACAAAATGAACTCTGAAAATGTTGAAACTTGGCATCGTATCATCATTTCACCCGCATAGCATGTGCGAAAGAGTAGAGAGGGTCACAAAAAAACTGGACGCACTTCGTCTACAAACTGGACAAACTCTTTCGGAGTATCAGGGTTTCGGACGAGAACTCATCTGTTACATGGGCAGTTCAATGTTTTTTAAACTTATTTGAACTCCGGACTTCTTTCGTGTTCAGTATGCAGCATTCAAAGCGACGTCATCAATTTCCAACATGTTATGACATCATTTGTTGTTTTTCGGTCATTTACCTAATTGTTTAGAGAGCTAAATGACCGTGAAATTGAAAATCACTATAAAATGAAGTCTGAAAATGTTGAAACTTGGCATGGTATCATCATTTCACCCGCATAGCATGTGCGAAAGAGTAGAGAGGGTCACAAAAAAACTGGACGCACTTCATGTACGAACTGGACAAACTCTTTTGGAGTATCAGGGTTTCGGATGAGAACTCATCTGTTACACGGGCACTTCAATGTCTTTTAAACTTATTTGAACTCCGGACTTCTTTTGTGTTCAGTATGCAGCATTCAAAGCGATGTCATCAATTTCCAAACTGTTTTGACATCATTTGTTGTTTTTCGGTCATTTACCTAATTGTTTAGAGAGCTAAGTGACCGTGAAATTGAAAATCACTACAAAATGAACTCTGAAAATCTTGAAACTTGGCATGGTATCATCATTTCACCCGCATAGCATGTGCGAAAGAGTAGAGAGGGTCACGGCAAAAACCAAATGCACTTCGTATACAAACTGGACAAACTCTTTCGGAGTAAAAGGGTTTCGGACGAGAACTCATCTGTTACACGGGCGCTTCAATATTTTTTCAACTTATTTGAGCTCCGGACTTCTTTTGTGTTCTGTATGCAGCATTCAAAGCGACGTCATCAATTTCCGACATGTTCTGACATCATTTGTTGTTTTTCGGTCATTTACCTAATTGTTTAGAGAGCTAAATGGCCGTGAAATTGAAAATCACTACAAAATGAACTCTGAAAATGTCGAAACTTGGCATGGTATCATCATTTCACCCGCATAGCATGTGCGAGAGAGTAGAGAGGGTCACAAAAAAACTGGATGCACTTCGTGTACAAACTGGACAAACTCTTTCGGGGTATCAGGGTTTCGGACGAGAACTCGTCTGTTACACGGGCACTTCAATGTTTTTTAAACTTATTTGAACTCTGGACTTCTATTGTGTTCAGTATGCAGCATTCAAAGCGACGTCATCAATTTCCAACATGTTCTGACATCATTTGTTGTTTTTCGGTCATTTACCTAATTGTTTAGAGAGCTAAATGACCGTGAAATTGAAAATCACTACAAAATGAACTCTGAAAATGTTGAAACTTGGCATGGTATCATCATTTCACCCGCATATCATGTGCGAAAGAGTAGAGAGGGTCACGGCAAAAACCGGACGCACTTCATATACAAACTGGACAAACTCTTTCGGAGTAAAAGGGTTTCAGACAAGAACTCATCTGTTACACGGGCACTTCAATGTTTTTCAAACTTATTTGAGCTCCGGACTTCTTTTGTGTTCAGTATGGAGGATTCAAAGCGACGTCATCAATTTCCAACATGTTATGACATCATTTGTTGTTTTTCGGTCATTTACCTAATTGTTTAGAGAGCTAAATGACCGTGAAATTGAAAATCACTACAAAATGAACTCTGAAAATGTTGAAACTTGGCATGGTATCATCATTTCACCCACATAGCATGTGCGAAAGAGTAGAGAGGGTCACAAAAAAACTGGACGCACTTCGTGTACAAACTGGACAAACTCTTTCGGAGTAAAAGGGTTTTGGACGCGAACTCATCTGTTACACGGGCACTTCAATGTTTTTTAAACTTATTTGAACTCCGGACTTTTTTTGTGTTCAGTATGCAGCATTCAAAGCGACGTCGTCAATTTCCAACATGTTCTGACATCATTTGTTGTTTTTCGGTCATTTACCTAATTGTTTAGAGAGCTAAATGACCGTGAAATTGAAAATCACCACAAAATGAATTCTGAAAATGTTGAAACTTGGCATGGTATCATCATTTCACCCG
>NW_025232223.1:3105-10067 GCF_018294505.1 Triticum aestivum | reverse complement strand
ATTAGGTTTTTTTTATCTTTTTATTTTCTGTTTTTTGCACAGGTTACAAAATGTATAGTTTGACAAAATATAGACAGCACACATCAACAACAGATTCATCGAATACAATAGAAGATTAGTCTTTGAATACAATTCATCATATTAGTCTCCGAATACAATTCATCATATTAGTCTCCGAATTAAAAAGACCGAACAAAGATAGAACATTATATTACAAGTCTCGAGACCGCGAGTAGCGAGTTTGTCTTCACATTACAAGTCGATATCGATCATCTAAACTACCATCACATAGAAGAGAGCTGCGGTCATCACGATGAGCATCATCACGATGAAACTCGTCTTCATCCGGTTCCTCCAACACTCCCTCCCCTCTCCCGCTAGATAGCGGGCGTATCTAGATTCGGCCTCGGCCCTAGTGGTGTACCCTTTGTAACTATTACCGCTGAATCGGTGAACCTGTCTCCGACACTCCTCCCAGTCATCGTAGACTCCGGGAACCTTACCCTTGTACACGACATACGTCAGCATCGCTATGCACTAGCCAAACGAAACGTTAGTACCAATTCACAGACAATACATAAGCAATATATAATTATGCAACAGAACGGTCGGAAGAGAAAAGGAAGACATTAATAGCATCGATTACATCTAAGTTGAACGACTCTCGAAACCAAAGAGACATACTACAAGTTCATTAAAGTTTAATTACAACATGAGCCAATCGATGTTTCAGAACTAGACAACTCGACTCAAGGGACCGGAGCGTGGATGAAGCCGCCGTCTATCGTGGGAGTCATGAAAGAACGGGCGTTGTCATCCTGCATTTGTAGCATTGTGTCGATGTCACTGTTGGACGGTTGATTTCTGAGGTAGAACTGCCCCGAGGTACGAAGGACATCTTGATGGATGATTTCCGCAAACTCCGACTGGATGCGAAAGAATTCTTGTCGGAGGTCCGCGTCCTGGATTGCCGACACGCTCGCGGCCCAATCTTTGAGTTTACTCGGTAGCAGAAGTTGATGATGGTCCCGTACGATCGCTCGCATGTGATGGATGGCGTAGTAGGCACCCTTCTGACCGCCAGGCGGCTGCTTGACACAGCAGAACGTCGTATTGTGGGAGAACACGTGCTTGCCGTACTTACAAATAGGCCTGGTGAAGGTGCCTCCAGATTGGGCGTAGCCGGGGAGAACATCATCAAGAACCTTCTTGACATTTGTGTAGTCTACGTTCGACTGACGGTCCGGGTCGAAATACGTGGCCATGGAATATTTGGGGCTTAGGAGGATGAGCGTGCAACGTGTGTCACTGCAGAAAACACGGAATGTTAAAAGAAAAACGATCGAAAAGTAAGAATTCATATGTTACGGGCCGGTTGAGGGGAGGACTTACTCGGGAAAGTAAGGCACGAGGAAGTTATCCTTATCTTGGTTTGCCAGAATGACGCCTTCGAGGTAAGAACTCGCGACTTGCCGGTCCCCAGCGCTGCCCAAGATCTTGGCACGCATGTAGAAGGGGTCGACTATCACGATGTCCGGGGTCTTGTCGCGAATGATCCGCATCTCCATACTCAGTGAAAATAGCCGAACGAAGGTGTAGTGCAGCGGATGAAGGTTCAACATAGCGTGGATGTCATCAAAACGCAGGACGATCGTACGCCCGATGGAGTTATCCACAAAGCCCTTGCCCTCTGGCACCTTGGCCGCGAAAACCGGGTATGCCACATCCTTCTCCCTGAGACGCCGCTTCTCCAAAGCAAGAACACTGTCATGCAGACTCCGCATAGCACCGGTTGCAGCATTGAGCATATTTGTCGGTAGCATCGCCCTACCCGCCACATGCACCCTCCTCGAGATATCCTGCGGTGAAGGTGGCCCGTCCTGAGCACGGATCGTACTCGGTGCCGGCTGGCTCGCACCCTTCTTAGTCTTTCTTTTGCGTGCCTTCTTCTTCTCCTGTAATGGGACCGAGTTCTGCTCACAGACCGCCTTCTTGAGTGTGTTGGGGCTGATAATATTTCGCACCTCGCCTATCTGAGGCTCGGTGAAGTCGGCAGCTGGAGGCGTCTCCTGAGAGCTGAACGCCAGATGGCGCCTGTTGCAACTTGGCTTCTCCGCGGTACGAGCTAGATCGCACACGTCTTTTGTTGGGTTTGGTTCTTGAGAAGGAGGCCCCATGAAGTCGCCATCGTACCCATGCTCGGCAAAGTACTGATCGACGTTGCCAAATGTATCATCGTCGTCGTCCTCGTCGTTCTGATCCTGTGCCATATGCATGTTTGGATCCAGTGGCATAGGGATGTCCGGCACCGTTACGGCGGTCTTGCCATGGGGCCGACTTGGCGCCGGCACGACTGGCGGTGTTGTCTTTGGGGTGGTGTCCCCCGCCCCCAAACGAATCTGGCTCTTCGGCCAAAGCATGGGCCAGCTCAGGCGGGCGCTGAGGGTCATCACGTCATCATCGTCGGCCCCGACGGGTCGAATCGGAGGTAACAAGTCGTCGCAGCCTGGCAGCACCCGAACCAGTTGAACCCTAAACAAGTTGGGTGGCATCTGGGTACCGTGGAACAAGGGGTTGCCCGGTTGAACGATTTTGCCCTTGGCGACATCGACCAACTCGTTGTTCACGAAGTGGAGGAGAGTGCACGGAACGTCGGCGGCGCCCTGCGAAAACATGTAGGGCGTCAGGGATGCCCAGTCAAAGGCAAGGAGATGAAGTCCTCGGTCGAGAGAGGCTTAATTAGTTACTGTGATGATGGCGTCGAGCTCGGCTAATGTCGAGGCACCGCCAACGGCGGGCGTGCAGTTGACGGAGCGGCCGCATGCTGAAGAGGTGCCGGCCGGCGTACACCCGGGTGCATTAAGCTCCCGTGCCGGCGTCGGAGACACCAATGCCGCCTCCGCCGGAGGCACCAATGGCCCCGCCATCGCATTATGCGAGTTGCTGGCCGTGAAGCTAGGAATCGGGGGCGGCCCCTGTTGGCCGCCCGCAATCCACGCACTCAACCCCGAGATCAAGGTAGGCACAAGGGCGGTGATCGTCGCTCCGAGTCGTTGTTCCACTTGCTCTTGGACAATCTCCGGAATCCGCGCCACCTGTGCCTTGAGTTCTTGAACCTCTCGCGCCTGGCTTTCCGAGCTGGTCTTTTTCTCCTTCCGCACACCAGCGGTATAGTATGACCCCCATTTTGTCGACAAGCCTTTGCCGGCCACACGACCAGCTGACGTCGGCTTACCGAGCTTATCCTTGTTCTTCATTATATTCAACCGCCTATTTAGAGTGGTGTCCCAAGGGTTGCTCTGAGTCGACCCCGCGCTACTGCTTTCAGTCGCCTGCGGAAGGAATGTGAACCATTTAGAAATTCGGCTTCATTAATTAGAATGCAACCATATGGAGCTAATTACGCGGGGGTGTATTCCTTACCAGAACAAGCTCAAGCTGCCTGGTCTTCGGATCCGTGGTAAGCTCCTTTGTTTTCGGGTCCTTCTTGTACTGGGCCCTGACAAAGTTCCTGGTCTGCTTGTCACTGTATTTATCGAAGAGGGGCGGTAGGCCTTGCTCGGCACGCTCCGCCTCCTCCTTGTCCCATATAGGCTCCGCCACTCTGTAACCGCCGGGACCGAGTGTGTGTTCCCCTATGTTCAGCTCCCGCATTTGTTTCCCCCACTCACTTGATTGGGAGCTTGCGGTGCTCGAGCAATTGATCTTGAAGTCGTTGTAGTCATCTTCGGTGATCGAAGGATTTTTCTCCTTGATCTTCTCATAACTCTCACCTTTCTCGATCATTCTCTTCACATTGCTTTTCCAAGTAGACAGGGCCTTGCTCATCTTCGTGAGGGCAGCATTGTTCACTTTATTCCCTTTGAGGCTTGTGTTTTCGAATTCAGCGGGGAACTTGTATCGTTCGTGCAGCTTCGTGAAGAGGAGGTGGCGCAAATTCCCCCGGCCAGGATGCCTCAGGTTCTCGGTGTTGATCGAGACGGTGCTCCGGACAATGCACCCGAGCTGAAGCGAGTACCCCTTGACTATTCGTTCGGGCGCCGTTGGATTCCCGTTGGAGTCCACTTCAGTAACTTCCTCCTTGAGGGTGCGGAGCATGACCGGGCGCCGGTCCTTCCATTGCCTCTTCGGCTGGCTGCTATCTGTGCGTGCGCCGCCATCATCAGTGGTGGCATCCTCGGCGGCACCATCAGTGGTGGCATCCTCGGCGGCACCATCAGTGGTGGCATCAGTGTGGTCATCCTCGGCGGCACCATCCGTGGTCTCAGGATCGGTGGGGAAGGCGGCGGCCTCATACAAGTGAGGTTGTTCCTCCATCTCCTGGGACAGCTCCCAGAATGCCTTGCCGCCCGAACCCCCGGCCTCATCGTTGTGGGCCATGTTTCTCTCTAAATAGAAACAAAGTTTGGTCAAAAAGTTGGTTATTGTCAAGGAACAAGATCATGGTCTCATCATTTAGGGTTTGTCGACACCGAGGCATCCTAAAATCTAAGCTTTTATCATTGAGGGTTTTTCGACGCCAAGGCACCCTAAAAGCCTAACTTTTCATCATTTCGGTTTTTATCGACACCGAGGCACCCTAAAAGCCATGCATTAGTCACAAGTACGCCGGGGCACTTGATCCTACTTAATTAACTACTAAGATACCCCGGCCTATGCATTAGTCACAAGTACCCCATATGTCCTATTTTTAGCAAAGTCATGCTAAAATTCACGGAAAATTTCAGCATGACCTTTGCTGAAAATAGGACATATGGAGTACCCGAATTTGCCGGAACGGAAGTTAATCGACATTCCGGCAAACTCAAGGGCCTCTCGGGGTACCTGCAAAATCATCACGACACGATGGTCGGAAACAAAACCCAGCAAACTAGCAAAATCATCACAAATTGTTTTCTGTTAAAGATGATCATCATCTTTACAAGTCTTTCTCAATGTGATCACAAGTAATTCAGAGGCATCACAAGTAATTCAGAGCATCACAAGGCATTAGTAGTTCAGTACATGAACAAGTTTTACAAACCCATATAAGAACAAGTGAATTCTAGTCCCATTGACACTCCTGGTTTTCTACAAACACCAAGTACTAGGGCACACAAAAGTTCTGAAATTTGTGTGCCTAACTGAATTAACTGAATTTTCAGTAACCGAATAAACTGAATTTTCAAAACTGCAAGAAGCCAATTAAAAAAAATCCAACAGCACTAGAACTGAGCTGATTGACAGTAGTTTTGTTCATTGTTATGAAGAGAAACTTCTTCTTGTAAGAAAGGACTTCGCGTGTGGTTTGGAATATTCAGAAATCAAGTTGAAATATAAAACCATATAGAGGTAGGTATGCTACAAGTCTACAACATATATACTAATTAATCAACTGCAATCAGGAGACAGTTTCTTCTTCTAAGTCCATCTCACGGTTCGCTGAATTAAGAAAAATACATCATCATTTCAGAAAACTTACGCAAACTACTCAAAACAGGAAGAAGAAGAAAAACACATTTCAGAAGGAAAAAACTTTTGTATAGCTAGAATTCAGAATGCATTCAACAATCCAAACTTTTGTATTTCCTGGATAACAAACAGTAATGATCTCTAGCCCTGACATTCATTTATTCATTCTTCTAGTAAATAGGTGCATAAATGTTCTTGCCGAATGGGTTTATTTTTTGTTGATCTATATGCTCATATATGCAGACGAGGCTAGCCACTTTTCTGCCACTCATATGCCACTGATAAAAAAAATGAACTTTCACCAGTAAGTTGTAACTTGGCAGCCAGTCAGTTTATACAACAAAGATAATCATATATTTCTATGAACACTAGACGCCAATCTGAGGATAAAAAAGAATCTACTAGTAACTAGTGCATATGATCATCACTAGCCCATAATAGTAATTGAGTTTTTTTTGTAGACAAACAACATGTTTATCTTTCAGGCATCTACATCTCAGAGTGTACCGAACAAAACCCAGAGCTTGGTGCTAGTGCTCTGCTGCTCAAATTGGGTCGAGAAGCATCTACTAGTAACTAGTGCATATGATCATCACTAGCCCATAATTCGTGTACTCCAAAAATTCAAGCAATTGTACCAAATTTTGAAAGAGATTTTTCCAATTTATATTTAAATAGAATTGGGGTATATACCTTGGAATCCTCCTAATGGAAACAGCACTAACTGGCGTCTCTATTTCAGCACGAACTGTCAGAAGACTTTTGACCTAAATAATATTTAAATGGTTCTAAGTTAGTAAAGTACATAAAGAAAGATCATCGAGTAATTCTCCATGGCATAATTTTTACCTACCAACAGGAGACCTATAACATTTCTAGGGTTTCCTGAATACACAGGTACACGGCAGTGGCCCCGGGCAAGAATTGTACCAATTGTTTCCCTGTAAATACAAGTAAAGAAGGTTCACTATAAATAACAGTATGTGATGAGCATGTCAAAGGTTGCATAGTGGAGTCCTCTCGATATATACTATTCACAACTGTTTATTAATTATAGTATCTAGGTCAAACTTTAAAATGATTACATCACCGAAGTAAAGAACCACAGATAGACAAAATGGTAAGGGAATTCAATCAGGATCAATGGAATATGCTTGCTAGAAGAACCAAAAAAATTAGAAGCAGAAAATGGCACAAATGGACAATGCAAACTGCTCATTGCAACCTTTCAACTAAGGACTTAATATTTCAACGAATCTAAAACTAATATGATTCAACTTTGTTATTTGCCATCAATAAGCATACACACACTGACCAGAATCAGTGGAATGGAGAAGGAAGCAAGCACGTGAGAGGAGGCTATGGACTTGCGGAATGGAGAAGTAAGGAGGAGGTGGTCGTACCTTGGGCGTCTAGTCTAGGTCCTGCGGCGCCGTGGCGTCGAGGGAGGCGGGTCGACGGTGGTGTGGACGGGGCGGGGTCGAGGTGGGGCAGCGGCGTCGGGGCGGGGT
>NW_025232223.1:0-1219 GCF_018294505.1 Triticum aestivum | reverse complement strand
TCTTGTCTTTTTTATCTATCTCCGGATCATTTGCGTCATCTTCTCGCTTCTTCTCCTCCCTATCCGCGTGCCAACGCAGGAGCTTTGCTACCTTAGGATCCGCGAAATACCGCTGCAGACGAGGAGTGATCGGAAAGTACCACACCACTTTTCGAGGAGCTTTCTTCCTCTTCTTGTATCGAGTGACACCGCACACCGGACATATTGTAGACTCCGCGTGCTCGTCCCGATAAATGATGCAATTGTTCATGCACACATGGTATTTCACGTGCGGTAAATCCAGAGGACACACGATTTTCTTTGCCTCCTCCAAACTGGTCGGGCACTTGTTCCCCTTGGGAAGACGTTCGTGCCAGAATGACATGTTCTCGTCGAAGCATGCGTCGGTCATTTTGTGTTTTACCTTCATCTCCAGAGCCATGAGCGTTACTTTCAGGCGGGTATCCTCGGGCATGCATCCTTCATACAACGGAGTAACCGCGTCTAACTCAAGTTGATCCATCTTGGCTTTCTCTCGGGCGGCAGCTCTTGCGTTATCCGTCTGCTTGAGAAGCAGCTCTTGAATATGAGGGTCCTGCACCCAGCCCATCGATGGTCCAACGTCGTCTGGTCCGCCGGCATCATCATCATGTCCTGCATCTTCTACATGATGACTGTGTACAGCATCACCGTCGTGATCATCTCCTAGGGATTCTTCGTCTTCTCACCCCCCCGAGCCGCGGTGGTTGTCTTGCTGCCCTTCCTCATTTCTTGCCCGGCCCCCATGAACGACTTCGTAGTCATCATCATCACCTTGCCACCGATAGCCATCCATGAAACCACGCAAGAGCAGGTGGTCCCGCACCTGCCCGGAATCCGGGTCCGCAATAAGGCTATTCAGCTTGCATCTTTGACACGGACATCTTATCTCCGTCTCGTTCTTTTGAAGCATCTCGGCCTTCGCGGACCTCAAAAACCTATTCACGATGCCTTCGGTCATCGTGCGGACCATGGTCGCCTGCGGGGTAGAGCAAAACGATATTTTAGAACCAAGAAAAAATTTGGCATGACTTTCCCTAAAAATAGGACCAAAAAGAATGCTTAATGCCAAAATTCTCGCCGAAACGGAAATGAATCAACATTCCGGCAAAATATTGGCAACTATCGCATTTCAAATACCGGTACACCTCCAAACACAAACACATATGCAACACCACAAACATATGCAACACCACGAACA
>NW_025232222.1:0-10069 GCF_018294505.1 Triticum aestivum | reverse complement strand
GACAGCGAAGGCGAGCCGCCTGACGGCGGCGGTGGCGGCGGCGACGGCGAAGGCGAGCAGCCTGACTGCGTCGGTGGCGGCGGCGACGGCAAGGTGGAGCAGGGGCGTCGGGCGGCGACGGCGACGAGGAGGAGCAGGGGGCGTCAGGGGAGAAGTGGGTGATTTGGTCGAAACTGCTAAGTGCTGCTTATATAGCAAAGCCTTTAGTCCTGGTTGGTGGCACCAACCGGGACTAATACACCCTTTAGTCCTGGTTGGTGCCACTAACCGGGACCAAAGGCCTCTTTTCAGCAGCCCAAAGGGCGGGAAGCGGCGGCCTTTGGTCCCAGTTGATGGCACGAACCGGGACTAAAGGGGGGGCATTGGTCCGGTTCGTGCCATGAACCGGGACCAAAGGGTGACATTGGTCCCGGTTCGTGCCACCAACCGGGACTAAAGGCCTTGCGCATCGGCGTGGTGGTGGGAGTTTAGTCCTACCTCGCTAGTTGAGAGCGTCGACCACCTGCTTATAAGCCCTGCTGCCTCCTCTCTCTCTAGAATTTCACTTTGAGAGGAGCTCAACAAGGCAGAGAGGGACGGGCTTATAAACCGGTGTGAGCGCCCTTCGGTTGGCGAGGTGGGACTAAACTCTGAGCGCAACGAGCATTTCAAATGAACTCTGAAAAAGTTGAAAGTTGGCATGGCATCATAATTTCACCCACATAGCATGTGCGTGTACAAAACGGACAATGGTATCATACTCGTCTGTTACAAAGTTGGCATGGTATCATCATAATTGTTGCGGGAGAAAGTCTTCACTTTCTTTTCGCTTGTGTCATTTGCTTAATGCGCCGTAACCATGGATAATCTTCATCATTTATCAGGATGCTTGGGTCAGCCTTGACTTTGAAGGGAGGAATTTCATGAAACTTTTCATAATCTTCAGACATGTCTGTCTTGCCCTCCACTCCCACGATGTCCCTTTTTCCTGAAAGAACTATGTGGCGCTTTGGCTCATTGTATGATATATTTGCTTCCTTATCTTTTCTTTTTCTCGGTCTGGTAGACATGTCCTTCACATAGATAATCTATGCCACATCATTGGCTAGGACAAACGGTTCGTCAGTGTACCCAAGATTTTTCAGATCCACTGTTGTCATTCCGTACTGTGGGTCTACCTGTACCCCGCCTCCTGACAGATTGACCCATTTGCACTTAAACAAAGGGACCTTAAAATCATGTCTGTAGTCAAGTTCCCATATGTCCACTATATAACCATAATATGTGTCCTTTCCCCTCTCGGTTGTTGCATCAAAGCGGACACCGCTGTCTTGGTTGGTGCTCTTTTGATCTTGGTCAATCATGTAAAATGTATTCCCATTTATCTCGTATCCTTTCCAAATCGTAATAGTCGAAGATGGTCCCCTGGACAACAAGTACAGCTCATCACAAACAGTGTTGTCACCTCTGAGACGTGTTTCCAACCAACTGCTGAAAGTCCTGATGTGTTCACATGTAATCCAGTCGTCGCACTGCTCCGGGTGTTTGGAGCGCGGACTACTCCTGTGTTCATCGACATACGGAGTCACCAAGGTAGAGTTCTGTAGAACTGTGTAGTGTTCTTGAGACCAAGAATATCCATCCCTGCATATTATTGAGTCCCTTCCAATCGTGCCTTTTCCAGTCAGTCTCCCCTCATACCATGATTTAGGGAGACCTATCTTCTTAAGACCAGGAATGAAGTCAACACAAAACCCGATGACATCTTATGTTTGATGGCCCATGGAGATGATTCCTTCTGGCCTAGCACGGTTATGTACATATTTCTTTAGGACTCCCATGAACCTCTCAAAGGGGAACATATTGTGTAGAAATATGGGCCCAAGAATGACAATCTCATCGACTAGATGAACTAGGACGTGCGTCATGATATTGAAGAAAGATGGTGGGAACACCAGCTCGAAACTGACAAGACATTGCGCCACATCACTCCTTAGCCTTGGTACGATTTCTGGATCGATCACCTTCTAAGAGATTGCATTGAGGAATGCACATAGCTTCACAATGGCTAATCGAACGTTTTCCGGTAGAAGCCCCCTCAATGCAACCGGAAGCAGTTGCGTCATAATCACGTGGCAATCATGAGACTTTAGGTTCTGGAACTTTTTCTCTGGCATATTTATTATTCCCTTTATATTCGACGAGAAGCCAGTCGGGACCTTCATACTGAGCAGGCATTCAAAGAAGATTTCTTTCTCTTCTTTCGTAAGAGCGTAGCTGGCAGGACCTTCATACTGCTTCGGACGCATGCCATCTTTTTCGTGCAAAGGTTGCAGGTCCTCCCGTGCCTCAGGTGTATCTTTTGTCTTTCCATACACGCCCAAGAAGCTTAGCAGGTTCACGCAAAGGTTCTTCGTCACGTGTATCACGTTGATTGAAGAGCAGACCTCTAGGTCTTTCCAGTAGGGTAGGTCCCAAAATATAGATTTCTTCTTCCACATGGGTGCGTGTCCCTCAGCGTCATTCGGAACAGCTAGTGCGCCGGGACCCTTTCCAAAGATTACGTGTAAATCATTGACCATAGCAAGTACATGATCACCGGTACGCATGGCGGGCTTCTTCCGGTGATCTGCCTCGCCTTTGAAATGCTTGCCTTTCTTTCGACATTGATGGTTGGTCGGAAGAAATCGACGATGGCCCAGGTACACATTCTTCCTACAGCTTCCCAGGTATATACTATCGGTGTCAAGTAAACAGTGCGTCCATGCGTGGTATCCCTTGTTTGTCTGTCCTGAAAGGTTACTTGGAGCGGGCCAATCGTTGATGGTCACGAACAGCAACGCCTTTAGGTCAAATTCCTCCTGCTTGTGCTCATCCCACGTACGTACACCATTTCTATTCCACAGCTGTAAAAGTTCTTCAACTAATGGCCTTAGGTACACATCAATGTCGTTGCCGGGTTGCTTAGGGCCTTGGATGAGAATTGGCATCATAATGAACTTCCGCTTCATGCACATCCAAGGAGGAAGGTTATACATACATAGAGTCACGGGCCAGGTGCTATGATTGCTGCTCTGCTCCCCGAAAGGATTAATGCCATCCGCGCTTAAAGCAAACCATACGTTCCTTGGGTCACTTGCAAACTCGTCCCAGTACTTTCTCTCGATTTTTCTCCACTGCGACCCGTCAGCGGATGCTCTCAACTTCCCGTCTTTCTTATGGTCCTCACTGTGCCATCGCATCAACTTGGCATGCTCTCCGTTTCTGAACAGACGTTTCAACCGTGGTATTATAGGAGCATACCACATCACCTTCGCAGGAACCCTCTTCCTGGGGGAGCTCGCCATCAACATCACCAGGGTCATCTCGTCTGATCTTATACCGTAATGCACCGCATACCGGGAATGCGTTCAGATCCTTGTACGCATCAGGTAGAGGATGCAGTCATTAGGGCATGCATGTATCTTCTGCACCTCCAATCCTAGAGGGCATACGACCTTCTTTGCTGCGTATGTACTGTCGGGCAATTCGTTATCCTTTGGATGCTTCTTCTTCAATATTTTAAGTACCTTCTCAAATCCTTTGTCAGGCACAGCATTCTCTGCCTTCCACTGCAGCAATTCCAGTACAGTACCGAGCTTTGTGTTGCCATCTTCGCAATTGGGGTACAACCCTTTTTTGTAATCCTCTAACATGTGATCGAACTTTAGCTTCTCCTTTTGACTTTCGCATTGCGTCCTTGCATCGACAATGACCCGGCGGAGATCATCATCATCGGGCACATCATCTGGTTCCTCTTGATCTTCAGCAGCTTTGCCCCTTGCAGCAGCATCATGCACATTGTCTAGTTCCTCTTGATGTTTAGTAGCATCACCGTATTCAGGGGCACATAGTTGTCATCGTACTCTTCTTCTTCGCCGTCTTCCATCATAACCCCTATTTCTCCGTGCCTCGTCCAAACATTATAGTGTGGCATGAAACCCTTGTAAAGCAGGTGGGTGTGAAGGATTTTTCGGTCAGAGTAAGACTTCGTATTCCCACATAAAACCATTCTGCTTGTTTGCCTTAGCCACTTCGAGAAAATCATGCACACCCTTAATGTACTCGGAGGTGTGTCTGTTACCGTACATCCATTGTCGGTTCATCTGCGTGCATTATATATAATTAAGTGTGTCAAAAATCATTACAGAACATCATGAATAGATAATTAAGTGACCAAATTAATAGAAGTTCATCATCACATTAAAACCAAAGTACATACATAGTTCTCATCTTCAAGTGAAAATCATTACAGAACAACATAAAGCTCTGCAGAGCATCTAAATTAGTTAAACCATACATTGAAACTATGTAAAACATTTCAATGCAAAAACAAATGTGATCATAATCGCAACCAAGGTAACAACTGATCCAGCGGCATAATGATACCAAGCCTCGATATGAATGGCATATTTTCTAATATTTATAATCTTCAAGCGCATTGCATCCATCTTGATCTTGTGATCATCTACGACATCCGCAACATGCAACTCCAATATCATCTTCTCCTCCTCAATTTTTCTTATTTTTTCCTTCAAGAAATTGTTTTCTTCTTCAACTAAATTTAACCTCTCGACAATAGGGTCGGTTGGAATTTCCGGATCTACAACCTCCTAGATAAATAAAATCTATGTCACGTTGGTCGGCATAATTTTCATAAATAATAAATGAACCAATAGTTATGAAAAGATAATATATATCACATCCGAATCATAGACAAGACGAGGGCCGACGGGGGCGGATACCAAAACCATCGCAGTATATAAGATGCAATAATAAAAGTAAGAAAATAATACAAGTATCTATCTAAACATACACGTAAGAATATTTTTCCTTTCAGAAAGAAGATAAGAACAAGAGGCTCACCACGGTGGTGCCGGCGATGAGATCGGTGCGGGTGATCGACGACGGTGAAGACGGGGACGGGGCGTGACGGACCACTAAACCTAGACAAATATTGAGGAAAATGGAGCTTGGAGGTCGAGCTTGGAGACGAGAAAGCTTAAGTAGTGTGGCTCGGGCATTCCATCGAACACCTTGTGTGCATAGGAGGTGAGCTAGAGCACCACCAAGCCCTCTCCTCCTCGGCGGCCAGAAAAAACAGAGCAATGTGCTCTGCTCTCACGCGAGGGGGTATATATAGGCACCTCATTGGTCCCGGTTGGTGGCATGAACCGGCTCTAAAGGGTAGGCTTTGGTCCTGGTTCAAGCCACCAACCGGGACCAATGGTGGTGGGCCAGGAGTGAGGCCCATTGGTCCCGGTTTGTCCCACCAACCAGGACCAAAAGGTCCAGACGAACCGGGACCAATGGCCCACGTGGCCCGGCCGGCCCCCGGGGCTCACGAACCGGGTCCAATGCTACCATGGGTCCCGGTTCTGGACTGAACCGGGACTAATGGGCTGACCCGGCTTGGACCTTTGCCCCCTTTTCTACTAGTGTATGCATCAGCTCTGAATCATGTCTTGGGTCAATAGTTGGGTTTGCCCGGCTCTCATGTTTTGGTACCTTACATCCCGCTATATCGGCTAAGGTGGCGCTGGGAAAACTACTGCGATTGTGTCCCAGTTCTTCCGGACGAGCACCTTAGTAGAGAAAGCCGAAAACTGACTGTCATGATACGGCGAGAGCTGGTCAGCTGTTCGAGAGGTTGTAAAATCTTTAAGGATTTCTTCCGCATAATGCCATAACCAATTCTACGTGTGATGGATCGGTTTTTCTCTCAATCAGGTGCTTATAGAGCCCCTCGTGCGGTCTTCCGAGCACCAGGGGCTGCGCCTACCTTACTTTTGACAAACTCCTATGGCTAAGTGAGAGTGATAAAGCCCTATAGTCTGATTGTCTGGTTCATTGTGCTGAACACCTCCTTCAAGGACCCAAAAATGGAATAAAGACTACTCAGGTTTATCCCGAACACCCCCGTACTTCCTACATGGGGGCAGAAGCCGACGACTGGCCAACTCTCAGGATTAATATATATCAAACGGCCGCACAGGAGGAAAAACTTTAACATAACAGGCAATAAATAATAGAAATGACCTTGTTTAGCATTACAAAGGACAGCATGACTGTATTCATGGAAATACAAAGTCCTTGATGCATTTCTCCGTCACAAGGCGGGCTCCTTTCAGGACACTATCATAATATAATTCGGGCTTGCGGTGCTCCTTCCCCTCTGGCGGTCCCTCGGTAATTAGCTTTTCCGCATCGACCTTTCCCCAGTGCACTTTTGCGCGGGCGGAGGCCATTCGCGCACCCTCCATACAGACCGACCGCTTGATGACATTGAGTCGAGGGCAGGCACTCACAAGCCGCTTCACGAGCCCAAAATAACTGCTTTGAATTGGCTCGGCAGGCCATAGCCGGACAATCAAATCCTTCATGGCTAGTTCGGCCGCCTTGTGCAGTTCGATCAGCTGCTTCAGCTGATCGGTAAATGGCACCGGATAATTCGGCGCCAAATACTGCGACCAGAAGAGTTTCTCCGCAGGCTTCGTTTCCTCGGCTCGGTAGAATTGGGCGGCATCAGATATGCTGCATGGCAGCTCCGCAAACACCCCTGGAGAAATCAGAATTCAAATTATCAACTTGATTTTCTCCTTTCAAAAATACCGCTTTGTACAGAAAAAGCCTTACCAGCCGCAATCTGCCTCGCCTCCTGAATTTCCTTTAGAGCAACTTGGGATTCCTCCCGGACATTACGTTCGGCCTGGCGAGCTTGGGCGAGTTCGGATTCTTTCCCTGATAAAATCTGCTCCAAAGTCTCGCTTTTCTTCACGGCATCCTGAAGCTCTCGTTCAGCTTCAATGACCCTGGCCTCATGCTTTTCGCAAGAGCCTGCTCCGCGGCTGCCTTCTTCTCGGCTTCTGCCACAGCCTTCTTAAGAGCCTCAATTTCGGCCATGGCCCCTAGAGCGCACAATAGAAATACTTTCATCAGGCACACTTATTCATTTGTGCTAAACGGAACAAGGTTTCGGCATACCTTGGTTATCCTCCAACTGCTTCTTCACTCGGCGAAGTTCCCCTTCGGCCTGCTCCAGACTCTGCCTCAGTCCAGACACCTCCGCGGTAGCCTTAGACGCACAGTTTGGAACCTCCTACCCGAGATCCGCCGGTTTTGACACCGACACCAATGGCCAGGGCCGTCGGCATAGGGGCCGATTCTGGTAGTGCGTCAAAATTTGATAAACAAATAACAAACCCAACTCTGAGCAGAACAAGATTCACTTAAATGTAGACTCATTCATAGGTGAGAATTAGGTGCCAGTAGTTGTGTTCCGGTTTTCAACTGCTTCGGTGAGTGAGTACTCTACACTCCATAATCAATCAGGTACCAGTATATGTGGACATGTGGTATCCAACAATTTAACCTTTTTTTTACAACATATAGGCCCTCAAAGAGAGCCCTTGATTTTATTTATTTGCAACCCAAACAGTGTACAGAGATGAACTTTCCAAAAGGAAAGGAGATAGAGTTTAAAGCTTGCTGAGCTTTACATCCAGAAGGTTTGCTGCATAAGATTGAAGAACTAGAGACAGCTCTTTGCATAAAAGCTTTCTTAGCTAGGGAATGAGCAATGACATTCCCATTCCTAGGTGTAGACCTGACTTGACATGATGAAAGAAAAGAAGTGTGATTAAGAACTTGAGCAAGCATAGGTCTTATCCTCCATGCTTACTACTTTCCTCCCTAATGACCTGCTTGAAGTTTCCAAGCTCAGGAGAGTCCTGACCATACACCATCTTGATGTTATCCACACAAGCACTGGAAATGAGAGGCAGCAGATAAATCAACTTAGCATCACAAAGAACTAACTGAACATGTAGATACACGAACATCAAAGCAAGAGCCAGCAAACCCGCAGGCTTCCCTATCTTTTCGCGAATACGCGAGCCGCGTATCTTTGTATTGATAGAAGGAGAGTGTAGCATGAGATTACAACGCATACAAGGCCATGTACGCTAGCAACTACCTAGGGCGTTGGAGCAGACTAGAACAAAGGGGCTGCTCAGACCTAGGCGTCAACGCTAGCAACTACTCGCCAGGAATGATGTTAAGCAGTCCGTTGGCGCCTGCCTTAGCCCATAGGCGCGCCTCGTCTTTGATGGTGTTGGAGATCAGCGAGAGCGAAGGGGTGGCTCGGTCGAAGATGCACGCGGTGCGGTGCTTCCATAGCCACCACGCCGTGAGGATGATGAGGGAGGATAGCCCTTTTCGAACAGGTGCCGGCGAGCGGTCGAGGCAGGAAGTCCACCATGTCTGGAAGGGAGTGTGAGCATATGGGAGTGTGAGGATGATGAGGCAGGCTTCCCTGTCGAATTTGCTGCGTGGCACGCCAAAGAACTCTTTGAGAACCTTCGGTTCGACCCGGGAGAAGAATGGCCGGTCTACAACGCCAAAAAAATTAGCCATATAACAGCGTCAGTTTACTTCCACATGTGCATTGCGCTGAAGACTAAAACCAGGAGAAGTCATTGTGAAGACTACCGTACCTTGGTAGATGTTGCAGATTCGGTAGGACTTGTCATAGTTGTGTAATCTCTATCTCTACTATTTAAAGGGGGATCAAATGTCGTGATGGTTCGATCCCCATCCCATCGCACGCACGCAGATTTTTTTTCTTTCAGAAATCGCCTCGCCGCTCGATAAGAAGAAAAAAAGAAAAGAAAGGAAACAGCCCACGACCGCACACCTGACCTCATGTCATCTCCCACTAACCCCACAATCCCTCGTCCCCAATCCTCTCGCGAGGGAAATCGCCGCCGCCGGCCTTCTCTCCTTCATCGCTCAACTTGGCAAAGGCGACGAGCACCTACCGCCCCTGCTCCCCCTCCGCCCTCTATCCCCTTGCTTGGAGACATAGCATTTGGAAGAGGTCCGCCGCTAAGATGCTTAGCGCGCTATTTAAAACTATGTTGTCGAGGCGGGGAGCTCGTACATGGGGTTCTTGGAGGGAGGAGCAAGCCGTCAATTGCTGCGGCGGGGTTGGAGGGGTAGATCGGAGTCAGCTGAGTGACGTTCGTCACGGCCATGGTAACCTCTAAGGTACCTTCAGTCTACAGCTTGCAACTGCAAGCACGCTGGCACCGGAACTGCATGGAGGCCACACCCCTTCTGATTCCTTTTCTCCAATCTTCAGAGTTGTGGCCCATCTTCAGAAGCACAAAGCCACATCACGCTGATGACAATTGGCCGTCCATCGTTTGATTCGTGTTCGTAGTATTCTGTACATCTCCACAAGGTACAACACGGGTAATTTCACCCCATGTCGCTTATTGAATCCTAAAGCAATTAACTTATAGCTTAATTGCCTGCAGACTACGGTTCTTTATTGGGAACGAAGGATTGGTCTATTTTTCTTCCACTCTGTTTGGATTTCTAGGAAGTCTTTTGCCTATTGTGCAGCACATGAGTTCAAATATTTCTTATTTGATGTAGAATCAAATAAAAAGGTTGATGTTTCATGGCTCAATCAAACTGAAACCAACCTTAGGAATACAACAATTCTTGCTCCGTTGTATGTGCTTCCAACCATTCATATTGAAGGAATATGTACAGAGGCTGGGCTCGCTAAACAACACCATAAGCCATAACATAGCTTCAACCATGAACTGCAGTTAATTAGAAAAAAAATAATTTGTTATTCTGTGTTTGTGAGCAGTCTATCATGGATTCGGTTCAGTTGGAGGGTCTTCTATGGCTGCAACATAAGAAATAGTACACATCTAGCCATCCAAGATCCAACATTCAACAAAAGTCTGATATTTACTTAACTACTTCTTTTTTTGATTTACTTGGGCAGTTAATTAACTGCTTTTCGTAGCTGGAGCTATACTATGTCATGATATACGAATTGAGGAAGAAATTGCAATAGATAGTCATGATATACGACACTTTTCATAAGGTGACTAAAAGATAACCGTGTGTTTCTTGCCGAATTTTAGTTTTTTGAACCGCCCATGATATTAGACACAAGTTGTTGGCTGGAAATATCACATGTCATTATTAGGCATCTTTAGGGATGGAGGTTAGGCATTGTCAGCGAATG
>NW_025232221.1:9072-10072 GCF_018294505.1 Triticum aestivum | reverse complement strand
TCAAAATGTTTGTGACGACCAGATGCTTGTCAAAGGATTATTTTATAGGGAACATTTTGAGAACTTTTCTTAAGGAGTTCGTTCAGAAACTTGTATAGAAACTTTCTTAATGAGCACTCGACAAACGCATTTCGGATCATGCACAAAGTCCCAGGTATGGACCTAGTGCATCATCATAACTGAGGTCTATTTCATTTACCTACAAGTAATTGGATCTCATACGGATTTTTTTAGTGAAGTAGAATGGAAAAAATCGAATGCAACTACACAAGAACTAGTCTGTAACTATCGTTCGGGATCAGTTTTGCGCAGTGTTAACTGAAACATGGATAACTGACTCATAAGGAGTCCGTTTTGAATCCACAAGTAGTCACAACGTTTCTGACGACATGATGCTTCAAAGTATTCTTTCATAGGGAACTTTTGGAGAACATTTCTTAAGGAGTTCGTTCAGAAACTTGTATGGAAACTTTCTTAATGAGCACTCGACAAACGCATTCCGAGAACATACACAAAGTCCCAGCTACGGACCTAGTGCATCATGATAACTGAGGTATCTTGCATTTCCCAAAAAGTAATTGAATCTCATATGGAGATGTTTAGTGAAGTAGAATGGAAAAAATTGAATGCAACTACACAAGAACTAGTCTGTAACTGTCGTTCGGAATCAGTTTTGCGCAGTGTTAACTGAAACATGTATATCTGACTCATACGGAGGCCGTTTTGGCTCCACAAGTAGTCAAAACGTTTGGGACGACCAGATGCTTCAAAGGATTCTTTCATAGGGAACTTTTGGAGAACTTTTCTTAAGGAGTTCGTTCGGAAACTTGTATAGAAACTTTCTTAATGAGCGCTCGACAAACGCATTTCAAGAACATACACAAAGTCCCAGCTATGGACCTAGTGCATCATCATAACTGAGGTATCTTGCATTTCCCTAAAAGTAATTGGATCTCATATGGAGATGTTTAGTGAAGTAGAATGGAAAAAATTGAATGCA
>NW_025232221.1:0-1250 GCF_018294505.1 Triticum aestivum | reverse complement strand
GGAGTTCGTTCAGAAACTTGTATAGAAACTTTCTTAATGAGCACTCGACAAACGCATTTCGAGAACATACACAAAGTCCCAGCTATGGACCTAGTGCATCATCATAACAGAGGTATCTTGCATTTCCCTAAAAGTAATTGGATCTCATATGGAGATGTTTAGTGAAGTAGAATGGAAAAAATCGAATGCAACTACACAAGAACTAGTGGGTAACTGTCGTTCGGAATGAGTTTTGCGCAGTGTTAACTGAAACATGGATATCTGACTCATACGGAGTCCGTTTTGGCTCGATAGGTAGTCAAAACGTTTATGCTGACCACATGCTTCTCAAAGGATTATTTCATACGGAACATTTTGAGAACTTTTCTTAAGGAGTTCGTTCAGAAACTTGTATAGAAACTTTCTTAATGAGCACTCGACAAACGCATTTCGAGAACATACACAAACTCCCAGCTATGGACCTAGTGCATCATGATAACTGAGATCTATTGCATTTCCCTACAAGTAATTGGATCTCATACGGATTTTTTTAGTGATGTAGAATGGAAAAAATCGAATGCAACTACACAAGTACTAGTCTGTAACTGTCGTTCGGAATCAGTTTTGCGCAGTGTTAACTGAAACATGGATATCTGACTCATACGGAGGCCGTTTTGGCTCCACAAGTAGTCAAAACTTTTGGGACAACCAGATGCTTCAAAGGATTCTTTCATAGGGAACTTTTGGAGAACTTTTCTTAAGGAGTTCGTTCGGAAACTTGTATAGAAACTATCTTAAATAGCACTCGACAAACGCATTTCGAGAACATACATAAAGTCCCAGCTATGGACCTAGTGCATCATCATAACTGAGGTATCTTGCATTTCCCAAAAAGTAATTGGATCTCATATGGAGATGTTTAGTGAAGTAGAATGGAAAAAATCGAATGCAACTACACAAGAACTAGTCTGTAACTCTCGTTCGGAATCAGTTTTGCGCAGTGTTAACTGAAACTTGGATATCTGACTCATATCGAGTCCGTTTTGGCTCAACAGGTAGTCAAAATGTTTGTGACGACGAGATGCTTCTCAAAGGATTATTTCATAGGGAACATTTTGAGAACTTTTCTTAAGGAGTTCGTTCAGAAACTTGTATAGAAACTTTCTTAATGAGCACTCGACAAACGCATTTCGAGAACATACACAAAGTCCCAGCTATGGACCTAGTGCATCATGATAACTGAGGTCTATTGCATTTCCCTACAAGTAATT
>NW_025232220.1:8867-10074 GCF_018294505.1 Triticum aestivum | reverse complement strand
GTTTTGTACACGAAGTGCATCCAGTTTTTGCCGTAACCCTCTCAACTTTCTTGCACATGCTATGTGGATGAAATGATGATACAATGCCAACTTTCAACCTTTTCAGAGTTCAATTGAAATGCTTTTCTATTTTAGGGTCTTATAGCTCAAAATAATTAGTAAATGCATGAAAAATAACAAATGAAGTCAGAAAGGATTGAAAAATGATGATGTGGCTTTGCATGGTGCATTTTGAACACACAAAAAGTCAGGAGTTCAAATAAGTTTTAAAAAACGAAATACCTTTGTAACAGACGAGTTTCCGGATGAAATCCTGATACTTTGAAAGAGATTGTTCGTTTTGTACACGAAGTGCATCCAGTTTTTGCGTAACCCTCTCAACATTCTTGCACATGCTGTGTGGATGAAATGATGATACCATGCCAACTTTCAACCTTTTCAGAGTTCATTTGAAATGCTTTTCAATTTTAGGGTCTTATAGCTCAAAATAATTAGTAAATGCATGAAAAATAAAAAATGAAGTCAGAAAGGATTGAAAAATGATGATGTGGCTTTGAATCGTGCATTTTGAACACACAAAAAGTTAGGAGTTCAAATAAGTTTAAAAAAATGAAATCCCTTTGTAACAGACGAGTTTCCGGATGAAATCCTGATACTTTGAAAGAGATTGTCCGTTTTGTACACGAAGTGCATCCAATTTTTGCTGTAACCCTCTCAACTTTCTTGCACATGCTATTGGATGAAATGATGATACCATGCCAACTTTCAACCTTTTCAGAGTTCATTTGAAATGCTTTTCAATTTTAGGGTCTTATAGCTCAAAATAATTAGTAAATGCATGAAAAATAACAAATGAAGTCAGAAAGGATTGAAAACTGATGATGTGGCTTTGAATGGTGCATTTTGAACACACAAAAAGTCAGGAGTTCAAATAAGTTTTAAAAAATGAAATCCCTTTTTAACAGACGAGTTTCCGGATGAAATCATGATACTTTGAAAGAGGTTGTCCGTTTTGTACACGAAGTGCATCCAGTTTTTGCCGTAACCCTCTCAACTTTCTTTTACATGCTATGTGGATGAAATGATGATACAATGCCAACTTTCAACCTTTTCAGAGTTCAATTGAAATGCTTTTCTATTTTAGGGTCTTATAGCTCAAAATAATTAGTAAATGCATGAAAAATAACAAATGAAGTCAGAAAGGATT
>NW_025232220.1:0-633 GCF_018294505.1 Triticum aestivum | reverse complement strand
CATGCCAACTTTCAACCTTTTCAGAGTTCATTTGAAATGCTTTTCAATTTTAGGGTCTTATAGCTCAAAATAATTACTAAATGCATGAAAAATAACAAATGAAGTCAGAAAGGATTAAAAAATGATGATGTGGCTTTGAATGGTGCATTTTGAACACACAAAAAGTCAGGAGTTCAAATAAGTTTAAAAAAATGAAATCCCTTTGTAACAGACAAGTTTCCGGATGAAATCCTGATACTTTGAAAGAGATTTTCCGTTTTGTACACGAAGTGCATCCAGTTTTTGCTGTAACCCTCTCAAATTTCTTGCACATGCTATGTGGATGAAATGATGATACAATGCCAACTTTCAACCTTTTCAGAGTTCATTTGAAATGCTTTTCAATTTTAGGGTCTTATAGCTCAAAATAATTAGTAAATGCATGAAAAATAACAAGTGCAGTCAGAAAGGATTGAAAAATGATGATGTGGCTTTGAATGGTGCATTTTGAACACACAAAAAGTCAGGAGTTCAAATAAGTTTTAAAAAATGAAATCCGTTTGTAACAGACAAGTTTCCGGATGAAATCCTGATACTTTGAAAGAGATTGTCCGTTTTGTACACGAAGTGCATCCAGTTTTTTCTGTAACCCTC
>NW_025232219.1:0-10075 GCF_018294505.1 Triticum aestivum | reverse complement strand
TGTGTTTCCATTTACCGTGATGACTTCGCGAGGTCCTGGCATCTTGAGCTTGATATATGCATAGTGCGGCACCACATTGAATTTTGCAAATGCGGTTCGTCCGAGCAGGGCGTGATAGCCGCTGCGGAATGGGACTATGTCGAAGATTAACTCCTCGCTCCGGAAGTTATCTGGTGATCCGAAGACCACCTTGAGTGTGACCGAGCCTGTACAGCTGGCTTCGACCCTTGGTATGACACCTTGGAAGGTTGGCTTTGTGGGTTTGGTCCTCGAAGGATCGATGCCCATTTTTCTCACTGTGTCCTGGTAAAGCAGGTTCAGGCTACTGCCGCCGTCCATTAGGACTCTGGTAAGGTGAAATCCGTCAATAATTGGGTCTAGGACCAGTGCGGCGAATCCACCGTGACGGATGCTGGTGGGATGGTCCCGTCGATCGAAAGTGATCGGGCAGGAGGACCATGGGTTGAACTTTGGGGCGACTGGCTCCAGCGCATAGACGTCCTTGAGAGCACGCTTCCGCTCCCTTTTGGGGATGTGGGTTGCGTATATCATATTCACCGTTCGAACTTGCGGGGGAAATCCCTTCTGTCCTTTTTTGTTCGGCGGCCGGGGCCCCTCCTCGTCATCGCTATGTAGCCCCTTGTCTCTGGTCTCGGTGCTTATCTTGCCTGCCTGCTTGAACACCCAACAATCCCTGTTGGTGTGATTGGCTGGCTGTTCGGGGGTGCCGTGTATCTGGCACGAGCGATCAAGTATCCGGTCTAAGCTGGATGGGTCCTGAGGGTTTCGTTTGAATGGCTTCTTCCGCTGACCCGGTTTAGAGCCTTTGAATCCGGCATTGACTGTCGTATCTTCAGTATTGTCACCGTTAATGCGGTGCTTATGCTTGTTGCGGCGTGACCTGCCGTTGTTATCCTTGGTATCCGGATTGCCGGGGCTCTTGCTTATGTTATTGCTACGAGCTAGCCAGCTGTCTTCTCCCGCGCAGAAGCAGGTCATGAGTGTTGTGAGGGCTGCCATAGGCTTCGGCTTTTCCTGTCCTAGGTGCCGGGCAAGCCACTCGTCTCGGATGTTGTGTCTGAAGGCTGCGAGGGCCTCGGCGTCCGGACAATCGACTATTTGGTTTTTCTTGGTCAGGAACCGTGTCCAGAATTGTCTGGCCGATTCCTCTGGCTGTTGGATTATGTGGCTTAGGTCATCGGCGTCTGGTGGTCGCACATACGTGCCCTGGAAGTTGTCAAGGAATGCGGATTCCAGGTCCTCCCAACAACTAATTGACTCTGCTGGTAGGCTATTAAGCCAATGTCGAGCTGGTCCTTTAAGCTTGAGCGGGAGGTATTTGATGGCGTGTAGATCATCACCACGGGCCATGTGGATGTGAAGGAGATAATCCTCGATCCATACCGCAGGATCTGTTGTGCCATCGTATGATTCGATGTTTACGGGCTTGAAGCCCTCGGGGATTTGATGATCCATTACTTCGTCTGTGAAGCATAGTGGGTGTGCGGCGCCCCTGTACTGGGCTATATCGCGACGCAGCTCGGACGATCTTGGTCTGTTGTATTCGGCCGGGCCATACTTATTATGTCCGGCGTGACGGCTAGCGTCACGTGAAGCGGGGCGCCCATGCGATCCGTAGATCGATCTTGTTTGCCTTGCCTTATTCTCCAAGATGTCTCGCAGGTCTGTTGTGTCTCCCCGTACTCTAGTATGTTTTGAGCGGTGTCGGGGGGCGGCCTGGGTTGAGGGCCTGAAGGCCTCTCTATTGCGGCCACGGGGTGGCCGATCGGGCGCATCGTACGCTGGTGATGTAGGTTTAGTTGCTTCCTTCTCAAGTTGGGGTAGCAGTCTGCGCTTCGGGTAGCTCTTGGATGGGCGTTCTAGTTTATACTCTTCGGCCGCCAGGACTTCGGTCCATCTGTCGGCTAGCAAGTCTTGGTCAGCTCTAAGCTGTTGTTGTTTCTTCTTGAGGCTGCTTGCCGTGGCTACGAGTCTGCGTTTGAAATGCTCTTGTTCGACGGGATCCTCTGGCATGACGAATTCGTCGTCGTCGAGGCTTGCCTCGTCTTCGGAGGGAGGCATGTAATTGTCGTCCTCATCCTCTTTGTTGTCCGCTCTCTCATGAGGGCTGGCTCCTTCGTCCTCCTGTACTGAATCCTGCTGGAGGGGGTTGTCTTCGGCACTGTCCGGCGTATTGTTATCTCCGGTGCCGGAATCGCTGTTTTTGCTTTGGCGGGACTTAGAGCGGCGGCGCTGACGTCGGCACTTGGATTGCTTCTTGGAGGGGTCATCCTCCATTCTCTCCTCGCCATCCCCCGCTTTAGGGGTGTCCACCATGTATATGTCATATGACGAGGTGGCTTTCTAGTTCCCTATAGGTACTGGTTCTTGATCGTCTCCTTCATCGGCGTCCATGTCGTCGATGTCTTCGGAGTCAAAGTCGAGCATGTCGGTTAAATCGTCGATAGTGGCTACAAAGTGGGTGGTGGGTGGGCTGCGAATTTCTTTGTCGTCCGTATCCCAACCGTGTTGGCCGTAGTCTGGCCAGGGCTTTCCTGGCAAAGAGAGGGACTTTAACGAATTCAGGATGTTGCCGAAAGGTGAGTGCTGAAAGACATCCGCGGCGGTGAACTCCATGACCGGAGCCCAATCAGGCTTAATCGGAAGAGGTGCGGGATTTACGGAGTCCGGATCAGAGTCCGGCACCTTGGAGTCACGGGCCTTGCGAGGGACTAAGCTGGTATCCGGCTCTATCGCCGTAGAGATTGCAGTTTCCGGGGTGGCGTCTAACCGTCCGTCCCCGACTGGTGTAGTGGGCTCCGAGTTAATGGTCGGAGCAGACACCGGAGCGACGCTCTGGGCGTTGTCCGATGACAGAGCTAAATCGTGCCTATCATGACAGTGCGGCGCGCCCGGTTGTGGCTCGAATCCATCGAAGATCAAGTCCCCGCGGATGTCGGCCGTGTAGTTCAAGCTTCCAAACCTGACCTGATGTCCAGGGGCGTAGCTCTCGATCTGCTCCAGATGGCCGAACGAATCAGCCTGCAGTGCGAAGCCGCCGAATACGAAGATCTATCCGGGGAGAAAAGTCTCATCCCGGACCGCATCGCGATTGATGAGCGAAGAAGCCATCGGGCCTAAAAGGCGACAACATAGAGGAACTCTCAATGAAAGCACCAATGTCGGTGTCAAAACCGGTGGATCTCGGGTAGGGGGTCCCGAACTGTGCGTCTAGGCGGATGGTAACAGGAGACAAGGGACACGATGTTTTTACCCAGGTTCGGGCCCTCTCGATGGAGGTAAAACCCTACTCCTGCTTGATTAATATTGATGATATGGGTAGTACAAGAGTAGATCTACCACGAGATCGGAGTGGCTAAACCCTAGAATCTAGCCTATGGTATGATTGTTGTTCGTCCTACGAACTAAAACTCTCCGGTTTATATAGACACCGGAGAGGGCTAGGGTTACACAGAGTCGGTTACAATGGGAGGAGATCTTCATATCGTATCGCCAAGCTTGCCTTCCACGCCAAGGAAAGTCCCATCCGGACACGGGACAGAGTCCTCAATCTTGTATCTTCATAGTCCAGGAGTCCGGCCGAAGGTCATAGTCCGGCCATCCGGACACCCCCTAATCCAGGACTCCCTCAGCAACAATACAATATGTGCCTTGCAACCCTTTCTGTCACTGGGTAAGGACACCGCAAGGTTGAACCCAAAGCTAAGCACTTCTCCCATGGCAAGAAAGATCAATCTAGTACACCAAACCAAACTGATAATTCGAAGAGACTTGCAAAGATAACTCAATCATACATAAAAGAATTCAGAGAAGATTCAAATATTATTCATAGATAAACTTGATCATAAACCCACAATTCATTGGATCTTGATAAACACACCGCGAAAAGAGATTACATCGAATAGATCTCCACAAGAGAGGGGGGGAACATTGTATTGAGATCCAAAAAGAGAGAAGAAGCCATCTAGCTAATAACTATGGACCCGTAGGTCTGTGGTAAACTACTCAAAACTCATCGGAGGGGCAAGGATGTTGATGTAGAGGCCATCCATGGTCGATTCCCCCTCCGGTAGAGTGCCGGCAAAGGCTCCAAGATGGGATCTCACGGATACAGAAGGTTACGGTGGTGGAAATTGTGTTTCGTCTTGCTCCTGGATGTTTTCGGGGTACGTAGGTATATATAGGAGGAAGAAGTACGTCGGTGGCCGCTCGAGGGGCCCACGAGACAGGGGACGCGCCATAAGGGGGGGCTCCTATCTCGTGGGAGCCTTGGCTGCTTCTTTACTTGCACTTCAAGTCCTCTTGATCACGTTCGTTCCAAAAATCACGCTCCTGAAGGTTTCATTCCGTTTGGACTCCGTTTGATATTCCTTTTCTTCGAAATAGTGAAATAGGCAAAAAACAGCAATACGGGTTGGGCCTCCGGTTAGTAGGTTAGTCCCAAAAATGATATAAATGTGTAGAATAAAGCCCATAAACATCCAAAAGGGTTAATATAATAGCATGGAACAATAAAAAATTATAGATACATTGGAGACGTATCAAGCATCCCCAAGCTTAATTCCTGCTCGTCCTCGAGTAGGTAAATGATAAAAAATGATGTGGAATGCTACCTAGCATAATTCTCAATGTAATTTTATTTAATGTGGCATGAATGTTCAGATCCAAATGATTCAAAATAAAAGTTCATATTGATAAAATAAATAGTAACACTTCAAGCATACTAATCAAAGTAATCATGTCTTCTCAAAATAACATGGCAAAAGAAAGTTCATCCCTACAAAATCATATAGTTAGGCTATGCTTCATTTTCGTCACACAAAGATGTTCCCAACTTCTATACCCCCGATGACAAGCCAAGCAATTGTTTCATACTTAAATAATCTCAAACTTTTTCAACCTTCACGCAATACATGAGCGTGAGCCATGGATATAGCACTATGGGTGGAATAGAATCTAATGATGGGGATTGTGTGGAGAAGACAAAAAGGAGAAAGTCTCACATTGACGAGGATAATCAACGGGCTATGGAGATGCCCATCAATTGATGTCAACATGAGGAGTAGGGATTGCCATGCAACGGATGCACTAGAGCTATAAATGAATGCTCAACGAAAGAAAACTAGTGGGTGTGCATCCAACTCGCTTGCTCATGAAGACCTAGGGCATTTGAGGAAGCCCATCGTAGGAATATACAAGCCAAGTTCTATAATGAAAAATTCCCACTAGTATGAAAAAGACAACTTATGAGACTCACTATATGAAAAACATGGTGCTACTTTGAAGCATAATATATGAGACTCACTACATAAAGAACAAAGTGCTACTTTGAAGCACAAGTGTGGAAAAAGATATAGTAACATTGCCCTTTTTATTTATTTTCTTTTTATTTTCTTCTTTTTTTTCTTTCTTTTTCTTTCTTTCTTTTTCTTTTGGGCCTTTTCCTTTTTTTGGCTTTTCTTCTTTTTTTTCTTTTTTTTCTTTGGGCAATGCTCTAATAATGATGATCATCACACTTCTATTGATTACAACATATGAATTACAACTCGAAACTAGAACAAGATATGACTCTATATGAATGCCTCCGGCGGTGTACCAGGATGGTGCAATGAATCAAGAGTGACATGTATGAAAAATAATGCATGGAGGCTTTGCCACAAATACGATGTCAACTACATGATCATGCAATGGCAATATGACAAAAGTAAAGTATGTCATGATGATGATGAACAAAACGGTGGAAAGTTGCATGGAAATATATCTCGGAATGGCTATGGAAATGCCATAATAGGTAGGTATGGTGGCTGTTTTGAGGAAGATATAAGGAGGTTTATGTGTGATAGAGCGTATCGTATCACGGGGTTTGGATGCACCGGCGAAGTTTACACCAACTCTCAAGGTGAGAAAGGGCAATGCATGGTACCGAAGAGGCTAGCAATGGTGGAAAGGTAAAAGTGCGTATAATCCATGGACTCAACATTAGTCAAAAGAACTCATATACTTATTGCAAAAATTTAGAAGTCATCAAAAATCAAGCACTACGCGCATGCTCCTAGGGTGATAGATTGGTAGGAAAATACCATCGCTCGTCCCCGACCGCCACTCATAAGGATGCACAAGCCAGGTACACTTCATGTTTCAAATTTGTTACATAACTTTAACCATACGTGCATGCTACGGGATTTGCTAATTTCAACACAAGCATTCTTTGAATTCATAATCACCCAACTAGCATGACTTTAATATTACTACCTCCATATCTCAAAACAATTATCAAGTATCAAATTGATCATAGCATCCAATTCACTTCCTATGATAGTTTTTATTATACCCAACTTGGATGCTCACCATTCTAGGACCAAATTATAACCAAAGAAAATACCATGCTGTTCTAAAAGACTCTCAAAATGATATAAGTGAAGCATGAGAGACTATCAATTTCTTCAAAATTAATCCACCACCGTGCTCTAAAAGATATAAGTGAAGCACTAGAGCAAAAACTATCAAGCTCAAAAGATATAAGTGAAGCACATAGAGTATTCTAGCAAATTCTAATCAAATAGGCTTCTCCAAAAATGTGTGTACAACAAGGATTATTGTGGTAAACTAAAAAGAAAAGACTAATATAATACACGACGCTCCAAGCAAAACACATATCATGTGTCAAATAAAAATATAGCTCCAAGTAAAGTTACCAATGAACGAAGACGAAAGAGGGGATGCCTTCCCGGGGCATCCCCAAGCTTAGGCTTTTGGCTATCCTTGAATATCTTGGGGTGCCTTGGGCATCCCCAAGCTTAGGCTCTTGCCACTCCTTATTCCATAGTCCATAAAAGCTTTACCCAAAACTTGAAAACTTCACAACACAAAACTCAACAGGAAATCTTATAAGCTCCGTTAGTGAAAGAAAATAAAACCACCACATAAGGTACTGTAATGAACTCATTATTTATTTATTTTGGTGTTAAACCTACTGTATTCCAACTTCTCTATGGTTTATAAACTATTTTACTAGCCATAGATGCATCAAAATAAGCAAACAACACACGAAAAACAGAATCTGTCAAAAACAGAACAGTCTGTAGCAATCTGTAACTAACGCAAACTTTTGGAACTCTAAAAATCCTACCAAAATAGTAAGCACTGTAAAATTTGTTTATTGATCAGAAGAAAAAGGAATCAATGCAAAATCTCGTTTCTGTGATTTATTGAATTTTTTCTCGTGAGCGCAAAGTTTCTGTTTTTCAGCAGAATCAAATCAACTATCATCATAGTTTATCCTATAGGTTCTACTTGGCACAAACACTAAATAAAACATGAAAACACATCTAAACATAAATTAGAAACAAAATTTATTACTAAACAGGAACAAAAACAAAAAACACAAAGAAAATTGGGTTGCCTCCCAACTAGCGCTATCGTTTAACACCCCTAGCTAGGCATAAAAGCGAAGATAGATCTAACAAGTGCCATCTTTGGCACTTGATTCATAAGTAGCCCGCATGATAGATTCATAAGGTAATTTGACTTTCTTTCTTGGAAAGTGCTCCATGCCTTTCTTTAATGGAAATTGGAATCTAATATTCCCTTCCTTCATATCAATAATCGCGCCAATCATTCTAAGGAAAGGTCTACCAAGAATAATAGGGCAAGAAAGATTGCAATCTATATCAAGAACGATAAAATCAACGGGCACAAAATTTCTATTTGCAACAATAAGAACATCATTGATCCTTCCCATTGGCTTTTTAATGGTGGAATCCACAAGGTGCAAATTTAACGAGCAATCATCAAGATCATGGAAGCCTAGAATATGACATAAAGTTTTCGGAATCGTGGAAACATTAGCACCCAAATCACACAAAGAAAAACACTCATGATATTTAATTCTAATCTTTATAGTAGGTTCCCACTCATCATTAGGTTTTCTAGGTATAGAAACTTCCAAATTAAGTTTTTCATCATAAGATTGCATCAAGGCATCAACAATGTGTTTGGTAAAAGCATTGTTTTGACTATAAGCATGAGGAGAATTAACAACGGATTGCAACAAGGAAATACAACCTTTTAAAGAACAATTATCATAATCAAATTCCTTGAAATCCGAGATAGTGGGCTCAATGCTATTTAAAGTTATGACTTCTCCAATCTCACTTTTACCAAATTTAGCATCAAGATCTAAAAACTCTGAATTCTTGGGACGCCTTCTAGGCAAAGTTGATTCATCATCAGTCCCATAATCATCAAAATTCATATTGCAAAACATAGATCTAATAGGAGACGCATCAATAACTTTAAGATCCTCATCATTATTTTCATGGAAACTAGAAGAACACGCTTTTATAAAGCTATCTTTTTTAGCACGCAATCTAGAGGTTCTTTCCTTACACTCATCAATGGAAATTTTCATTACTTTGAGAGACTCATTGATATCATGCTTAGGAGGAGAAGATCTAAGTTTAAGAGAATCAACATCAAGCGAAAGTCTATCAATGTTCCTTGCCAAATCATCAACTTTGAGCAATTTTTCTTCAAGCAAAGCATTAAAATTCTTTTGAGAAATCATAAAATCTTTCACACTATTCTCAAAATAAGAGGGCATCTTATTGAAATTACCATAAGAATTATTGTAGGAATTTCCATAATTATTAGAGGAATTACTAGGGAACGGTCTAGCATTAAAGTTTCCTCTATAAGCATTGTTTCCAAAACTATTCCTACCAACAAAATTCACATCCATAGATTCATTATTATTCTCAATCAAGGAAGACAAAGGCATATCATTGGGATCAAGAGGAGTGTTTTTAATAGCAAACAATTTCATAAGTTCATCCATCTTTCCACTCAAAACATTGATTTCTTCTATAGCATGCACTTTTTTACTAGAAGATCTTTTGATGTGCCATTGAGAATAATTAGCCATAATATTATCAAGAAGTTTTGTAGAATCTCCCAACGTTATTTCCATAAACGTGCCTCCTGCGGCAGAATCTAAGAGATTTCTAGAAGCAAAGTTCAAACCGACATAAAAAATTTGTATGATCATCCATAAATTCAAACCATGAGTAGGGCAATTGCGAAGCATCAATTTCATTCTTTCCCAAGATTGGGCAACATTCTCATGATCAAGTTGTTTAAAATTCATAATATCGTTCCTAAGAGTGATAATCTTAGCGGGAGGAAAATATTTAGAGATAAAAGCATCTTTACACTTGTTCCACGAATCAATACTATTTTTAGGCAAAGACGAAAACCAAACTTTAGCATATTGTTAAAAGCATCTTTACACTTGTTCCACGAATCTCTAAGTGAAAACGGAAATAACTTCAATTTGACAATATTGTTATCTGTATCTTTCTTCTTTTGCATATCACACAAATCAACAAAGTTGTTTAGATGAGTAGCGGCATCTTCACTAGGAAGGCCGGCGAATTGATCTTTCATAACAAGATTTAGCAAAGCAGCATTGATTTCACAAGACTCAACATCATTAAGAGGAGCAATCGGAGTACTAAGGAAATTATTATTATTGGTATTCGAGAAATCACACAATTTGGTATTATGTTGCTGTCACACCCTAGCTAGTCATGCATTAGAGTGTTGCATCATGTTTACTCTTTCAGCAGAAACTTGAAATGGGGATGACAGAACCCCCAGTCCCCTCTGAAACCAACTAGGGTTTACTAAAATAATTTTCAATGAACCTGAAATGCCCTTCTAAAATGCCCATCATTTTTGTCTTGGTTCAGAACCTCTGCAAAAGTGGTGCACATTTTCCTAGGCCATCCTAGGGTTTTTGAATTAAATCATAACTATTTGAATTTGGGCATTTAAAATAATATAAAATATTTAAATGCTCAAATATCTCCAAACTAAAATGTTTCATGTTGGAAATAATCCAACCATGAGCCAGGAGTAGTTTGGTGATTTTTGGAATTGCCTAGGTATTTTATTTAATTCAACAAAGTTGCAGATATATTAAATAAAAACAGAAAACAGAAAAGAAAGGGGAAGACTTACCTGTGCGGCCCAGCCAGCCGGCCGGCCCAGCCAG
>NW_025232218.1:6023-10076 GCF_018294505.1 Triticum aestivum | reverse complement strand
GTGAGACCCGTACCTTTGTGTATGTTATGTATGGCTCCCTGAGCCTTAAATAAAGTACTTGTGTCGTAGAGTCATGTTGTGATGCTTCGTTGTATTTGCACATATCGAGCATATTGTGTGTATGATTGAAATGCTTGGTATGTGTGGGATCTGACTATCTAGTTGTTTATCTTTAGTAGCCTCTCTTACCGGGAAATGTCTCCTAGTGTTACCGCTGAGCCATGGTAGCTTGCTACTGCTCTGGAACACTTAGGCTGGCCGGCATGTGTCCTTCTTCGTTCCTGTGTCTGTCCCTTCGGGGAAATGTCACGCTTTGAGTACCGGAGTCCTGTTAGCCCGCTACAGCCCGGTTTACCGGAGTCCTGCTAGCCCAGTGCTACAGCCCGGACCCACTTGCTGATGACCGACACGTTCGAAGCTGGGTCATGGATGCCTGTCCCTGTAAGTCTGTGCCACTTTGGGTTTACAACTAGTCATGTCAGCCCGGACTCCTTATCATATGGATGCTAGCGACACTATCATATACGTGAGCCAAAAGGCGCAAACGGTCCCGGGAAAAGGTAAAGACGACACCCGTGGGGATACCGTGCGTGAGGCCGCAAAGTGATATGAGGTGTTACCGGCTAGATCGATGTGACATCGAGTCGGGGTCCTGACAGCGTTGGCATCAGAGCCGGACTGCCTGTAGGTTCTCCAAGCCAAACTGGTCGATGTTGAGTCTAGAAATTCTTTAGTTATATGTAGGGGAATTGTTTGTGGGTTGGAACGTAAGGCTCTTTTACTACTTTATCTTATGACATTCTGATCTGAGTCAGTCCATTCTTCCACCGGGGGTTAAGGAATTAGGATCTGTTCTCTCTATCAGGATCACGAGTTACTAATCAGTAGTACCTTATAAGTTTGATGGTTACAAGCCTAGTTCAGTTCTACTACCACATTATGTTGCTAGAATGGTTTCAGAACTTTGATATGATGATGTTGAGTGTGTACGAAATCCTTTGTCAAATGTCTCAAAATCCTTTTTGAGCATTTACAGCTGTTATGCTGCCGAAATTTTGCTAGAAGTTCTAATGCCTTTGCATTATGATTGTGCTTTCAGATGGCCACTCGCGACCTCAATCAAGTGGTTCGCCTGACTCGATGCCTAGATGTACCCGGCCATACTGCCAAGTTGGTCAGGGTAATGACTGAGGCTGGATACCGCCGGTATCCCGAGTACACGGTCGAAGAGCAATTCCGAGATTTTAATCAAAGCCAGTATCTCTGCATTGTCAGGATATCTCCATCTTATCCTAGATCCACCGAGCCTCTTCACTGCTCCTATGGACTCGGGGTTACTATTGAGATGGCTGTGCAGAACGCCGCCTACTCTATGATGACCATTATGCGAGTCAGATCTGGTTTATTTCGGGACTCTGATTTCCGGTATATGCCAGGATCACTTCCGGGAGCACAAGGGTATCTCCAGGCTATTTATGCTGACCCCACTCAGGAGGATTCACGGACTCGCACCACTGCTGAGATGCTCGAGGATAAGGACCGTGAAAATCGGGCCTTGAGGTTAGAGCTCTTCAATACCCGTGCTGACCACTGGGCCACCTTGACTCGGTTCGCACCGGCGGTGCAAGCTGGATATTCAGATATGCGCGATCTCTATCCTGTGAGATCTGCTCTGCCGGACGTGATGGATTGGCGTGATGTAGGAGGCATCACCCCACCTCGCGGTCCCCGCAGGCCACCGTCTGTTGGTCCAAGGCCTCATCCTAGCCCCTATGGTCCACAAGCTCCGCGAGACCGTCTGTTTCCGGATGATCATGTTGAGCTTCCAGGCTATGGAGGTGACTTCTACGAGGACAACTACGGATTGGTCTGAGTTAGTGGTAGTGTCACTAGTTCGCACTAGCTGTGTCTTCTATCGTTCCGCGTGACTCGTGGGATATGACCTAGTTTGTACTCTTTCCGGAGGTGTAGAAAAATAATGTATAGGAGCTTGGGATGCCTCCGATGAGATGTAATCCTCTTTTCACCGTATTAGTACTTTGTTTGGTTTTGTACTAAACCCTGTATGGTGTGTATGACGATGGAATAAAAGAAGCAGTTTCTGTATCTACCATGTCATACGGATGATCATCTTGCATTCCGAGTTATTCCTTACATTATGTGTCCTATGTCGGAATTTTATCATCCTGACTAAATCATTGTCTTGTTTACCTAGGATGGTCAACACGCGCACTAACCCTGCTCCTCAAGAGCAGGCCGAAGGCAGTGAAGTCAGGGATGCAAATCTGCCTCATCCTCCTTCACTAGCCGAGGTTATGATGGAAGCTGAGAGAAACAAGCGGGAGACCAACCGTTTGTTGGAGCGTATTGAACAGAACACAGCACACCATCAGAGGACTAACGTGGTGTCACTCAGTGATTTTATCAAATTACATCCACCCACGTTCCACCACTCCGTCGAGCCTCTCGACGCTGATGACTGGCTTCGCGGTATCTCTCACAAACTGCGTTCCGCGCTGGTAGCGGAGGCTGACAAGGTCACCTTTGCTGCATATCATCTTGAAGGCCCCGCCAGTCTATGGTGGGAGAATTATGGAGCTATGCGCCCAGCGGGCCATGTCACTACTTGGCTGAGTTCAGCGAGGCTTTCCGTGAACATCACATTCCGGAGGGTCTCATGGACCGTAAACGTGAGGAATTCTGCAATTTCACCCAAGGCCGACTTTCTGTGGATGTTTATAGCAGGGAGTTTGGTAATCTCGCACGATATGCAACCGAGGAAGTTTCTACTGACGCCAAGAAGCAAGCAAGGTTCCGTAAGGGACTTAGTCCTGAGCTTCGCCGCGACCTCCGTCTGCATGAGTGCACATCTTTTCAGAAACTTGTCAATAAAGCCATCAGTGCTGAAACTGGTCAGACTGACTATGACGCAACACGCAAGCATGGCCGTGATATGGGTTCCTCATCCGGTGCTGGTCCTCAGAAGCGCCGCGTGTGGGTACCCAACACCGCCCTGCCACCCAGGTTCACACCGAGGCCATCTTTCCAGGTGCCTCGCCCTGTTCAATAGTCTGCACCGACCAAGCCCTATGGGGGTCCAACTAACAATGCTCCTCCACGTACCGGTTCCGTGACTTGTTTCAAGTGTGGGGAATCTGGTCACTATATGCGTGAGTGTCCCCAGACCAACCCCAATCAATCTGCTAAAGCTGTTGGCGGTGGCAAGCCGACAGGAAAAATATTCCACGCCAAACCGGTCACCGCTTCACGTGGCCATGTCAACTGTATCTCTGCCGAAGAAGCTCAAGAGGATCCCAACGTCGTTCTCGGTACGCTTCTTGTAAATTGCCACCCGGCATCTGTTCTTTTCGATACAGGAGCCTCTCATTCTTTTATATCCGAAAATTATGCTCGTTTGCATAACGTTGCATTCTGTGACATGCCATCCACTATGGAAATTTCTACTCCCGGGTCTAGATGGCAGACCTCTAGGGTAAGTTATGGAAATGAAATCCAAGTCGACAGACTTGTTTTTCTCGCGTCTTTGATAGCCCTTAAATCTTTAGATATTAATATCATTTTGGGTATGGACTGGATGTCAGCTCATCAAGCCAAAATTGATTGCTTCTCTAGGACTGTTCAACTCACCCATCCTTCAGGGAAGATAGTCAATGTCTTGACCCGAATAGCCAAGCGACAATTATATTCTCTTAACGCCAGCCCTTTGCCAGACCTTGAGGACATTCCGGTAGTCCGTGACTTCCCGGATGTCTTTCCAGAGGAATTGCCAGGTGTTCCACCTGACAGGGATGTTGAGTTCGTAATCGACCTCATCCCCGGAACTGTTCCGATTGCTAGAAGACCTTATAAGATGGCACCACTAGAACTAGCCGAGCTTAAGAAACAACTCGATGAATCCTTGAAAAAGGGTTTCATCCGCCCTAGTTCATCTCCGTGGGCTTGCCCCGTCCTATTCGTCAAGAAGAAGGATGGTACGGACCGGATGGTTGTAGATTACCGACCTGTCAATTTGGTCACAATCAAGAACAAATA
>NW_025232218.1:0-3103 GCF_018294505.1 Triticum aestivum | reverse complement strand
CTCTCTCTCTCACACGGCCGAACACCACCCTCGCCGCCGTTCGCCACAGCAGCCGTCTCCGGCCACCCCTCGCTCCCCCGACTAGCTCAGAAGCTCCGCCACGACCCCCTCTTCCCTCTCCACCGACCCACAGCTCCCCGGAAGCCCTGCATCGCCGCCACGTCGCCGTTCCCCTCTTCGGGCTCCGACCATCGTCGCCGTCGAATTCGTCGTCTCCAGCGCGTCCCCGAGCCCGCTAACCATCCCTGCAGCTCCGCGGTGAGCCCCCGGATCGTTTCCCCCTTCTCCCCTGGTCTCTTCCGACCTCTAGGCCGTAGCCCCACCTTGGCCGAGAGCTCCACGCCGCCGGCGATGTCGCCGTCGTGGCCACGGTCACCGTAGCACCCAACCGAGCACACTATCGTGCTCCACACCTCACTGGGAGTACGCAGCACGCGCTAACGCCTCCCCAAACCCCCTGCAACACCGATCCCGACCGCACCCGAACTCCGGCGGCCGCAGCCGAGCTCGCCGCCGTCGACTCCGGCCACCCCAGGCCCAGCCACGGCCACCGTTCGACGCGCGGGAGCAAGAGCTTCCCAACGAGCCCAAGCACGGCCTCGCCCGTGCCCTGTAGCGCGATCCCGCGTCGCGCCGCCGTCTCGGACCTCGCCGGCGTCACGTCGCCGGTGGGTTTGACCCACTTTGACCATGGCAAGACACCCCCTGAGTCCCTGACAGGTGGGCCCAGCCCTGTAGCTAATTAGGATTAGTGCTAACCACTAATGGTTAACCCCCCTGACACTGACAGTGGGCCCCCAGCGCCACTAACCCCTAATTAGGATTAAACTAACCCTGTTTAACCCCCCTGTCACTGACGTGTGGACCCCACACGTCAGGTTTGACTCCAGCCAGCCGCAGTTGACCACTGACGTCACGCTGACGTCATGCTGGCGCAATAATTATAATTTCTGGATTTAATTTAAATCAGGAAATTCCAGAATATTATTTAAACTTCAAAAATTCATAACTTTTATTCTGTAACTCCAAATTGGACAAATTATATATGAAAAATGATCAGAAAAATCCAATCTATCCATCTGTACTATTTTCATGCATGATCAAACAAGTTAAATTGATGTTTTAAGCAGAACAAGGAAAAGCACTTAAAGAGGCCATGTTTGAGTTTGAAATTTGAATCTTTGATTCAAATTTGTTCAAACCCTTCTGGTTTTAGTTGCATTAGCCCAACACACTCATATTGCCATGTTTCATGCATGCATCATATTGTTGCACATTGTTTGGTGATGCTTGTGTATCGATGTCCTTGCGACAGGTTCTGCCCCCGAGGAGTACCGTGATTACCCTAACGAAGAACCGTATCAGTGCATCGAACCATCAGGCAAGCAACCAACCATTTGATCATATCGATACAATCCCATGTTCTCGCTCCTGCTCTCTTTTACTGCATTAAGACAACGCGTTTCAAACTGCTGTGTGCTACGGTAGATGAACCCATTTCCTCTGCATGACCTGTCATTGCCACAGTAACTAGATGAAACCCACTAGCATGTGTAGGAGTTGATTGAGCCATATGTATGTGTTGTTCCTACCTTGCTATGCCTGCTATGCTTAGAGTCGTGTCAGGTCTGGTTCATCTGGGTGATGGGCTAGAGTGAAATGTTTATGTCGGTAATGAGAGTGGTGTGATGAACACGATTTGGTAAAGGTATCAATGAGAGGCCATGTAGGAGTACATGGTGGGTTGTTTCATTGAAGCCGACCTTAAGCACTGAGATCTGTATGTGTGATTTAAGATACAGCTACTACCATGCATTGGGCCCTGAAATATGACCCCGCTCGACTTCTTATTCACCCTAGCTCTCTGTCCAGGAGTTGCAAATAGTTTCTGGTGTTTGTAGCCTACTGGAGGCCGTGGACAGCGCTGACCGTAGGGGTGGGCTGTGATGCGGTAGGTACGTGGCCGGGTGTACCGAATACCCGTTAGGTATCTCGGGAACCCTGTTCACATCGTTCGGGGCCGTATGGGAAACCTCGGCCGGACTCCCTGCGGATGGAACCTGAATAGGCGATAAACCTGGACTAGAGGCTTAAGTGTTTAGGTAGGTCGTGGTCTACACCCACGTCGGCTTTCGCTTGAAGTCTGCCGAGCACATGTCGTGTGCAGATGCTAAGTGGTGGAAACATGTATGAAGAAGTACACCCCTACAGGGTTATCATAATCTATTCGAATAGCCGCGTCCGCGGTAAAGGACTACTTGGTTGCCGATACAGTTCATAGACAAGTAAATGGAAACTACTAAAAGCCTCAAGATAAGTGTGAGTGCCGAGGATGGCTCCTCCGTAGGAAGACGGAGGTGGATCCTCGGTAGTGTATTGAAGTGGTGAGTAGTGGACTCGTGTGCGCAAAACCATTTCAAATTGAAGTATCGTAGGATAGTCTAGCCAAGAGTCAAAGCTGGCTTGCTGCAATAACTCCACCAACCCTTCTTGATAATATGCATGTATGTAGGATCTGATGTAAGTCTTGCTGAGTACCCTTGTACTCATGTTGCTATAATTTACATTTTTACAGAAGACGCTGCAACCCCTTCTGATGGGTTCTATGTAGACGTTGACATCAACGAGTAGGCTAAAGACCCAGGTGGTGACCCTGAGCTTGTGATGGACCATGTAGTATAGTTAGGCTTTCCAAGCCTCTTTTATTTTACTAATTGTCTGTACTCAGACAATGTACTTCCGCTGCTGGTTTGTATGACTGTATGACTTGTATGTTGGGTCGTGAGACCCGTACCTTTGTGTATGTTATGTATGGCTCCCTGAGCCTTAAATAAAGTACTTGTGTCGTAGAGTCATGTTGTGATGCTTCGTTGTATTTGCACATATCGAGCATATTGTGTGTATGATTGAAATGCTTGGTATGTGTGGGATCTGACTATCTAGTTGTTTATCTTTAGTAGCCTCTCTTACCGGGAAATGTCTCCTACTGTTACCGCTGAGCCATGGTAGCTTGCTACTGCTCTGGAACACTTAGGCTGGCCGGCATGTGTCCTTCTTCGTTCCTGTGTCTGTCCCTTCGGGGAAATGTCACGCTTTGAGTACC
>NW_025232217.1:9217-10077 GCF_018294505.1 Triticum aestivum | reverse complement strand
AAACAGTGAGTAATAGTCCATGAAACGGGCCAGAATCGGCCAAAACTGCCAGTGTTGATGACCGACACGTAAGCGCACCTTGGGGTTCAATAACTAAGGCAATCGCTTCGGGAGCCCAAAACGGTGAGTAACAATCCATGAAAGGGGCCAGAATCGGCCAAAACTGCCAGTGTTGATGACCACACGTAAACGCACTCCAGTGTTCATTAATCGTGGAAATCACTCCCAGACCCCAAAGCAGTGAGTAATAGTCCATGAAACGGGCCAAAATCGGCCAAAACTGACAGTGTTGATGACCGACACTTAAGCGCACCTTCAGGTTCAATAACTATGGAAATCGCTTCGGGACCCCAAAATGGTGAGTAATAATCCAAGAAACGGGCCAGAATTAGCCAAAACTGTGAGTGTTGATGACCGACACATAAACGAACCCCAGTGTTCATTAATCGTGGAAATCACTCCGTGACCCCAAAACAGCGAGTAATAGTCCATGAAATGGGCCAGAATCGGGCAAAATTGCCAGTGTTGATAACCGACACGTAAGTGCACCTTGGGGTTCAATAACTATGGAAATCGCTCTGGGACCCCAAAACGGTGAGTAATAGTCCATGAAACGGGCCAGAATCGGCCAAAACTGCCAGTGTTGATGACTGACACATAAGCGCACCTTGAAGTTCAATAACTATGGAAATCGTTTCGGGACTCCAAAACGGTGAGTAATAATCAATGAAACGGACCAGAATTAGCCAAAACTGCGAGTGTTGATGACCGACACGTAAACGCACCCCAGGGTCCATTAATCGTGGAAATCACTCCGGAACCCCAAAACCGTGAGTAATAGTCCATGAAACGGGCCAGAA
>NW_025232217.1:8624-9207 GCF_018294505.1 Triticum aestivum | reverse complement strand
TTAAGCGCACCTTCAGGTTCAATAACTATGGAAACCGCTTCGGGACCCCAAAATGGTGAGTAATAATCCAAGAAACGGGCCAGAATTAGCCAAAACTGTGAGTGTTGATGACCGACACATAAACGAACCCCAGTGTTCATTAATCGTGGAAATCACTCCGTGACCCCAAAACAGCGAATAATAGTCCTTGAAATGGGCCAGAATCGGTCAAAATTGCCAGTGTTGATGACCGACACGTAAGTGCACCTTGGGGTTCAATAACTATGGAAATCGCTCTGGGACCCCAAAACGGTGAGTAATAGTCCATGAAACGGGCCAGAATCGGCCAAAACTGCCAGTGTTGATGACTGACACATAAGCGCACCTTGAAGTTCAATAACTATGGAAATCGTTTCGGGACTCCAAAACGGTGAGTAATAATCAAAGAAACGGACCAGAATTAGCCAAAACTGCGAGTGTTGATGACCGACACGTAAACGCACCCCAGGGTCCATTAATCGTGGAAATCACTCCGGAACCCCAAAACCGTGAGTAATAGTCCATGAAACGGGCCAGAATCGGCCAAAACTGCCAGTGTTGATGA
>NW_025232217.1:7935-8614 GCF_018294505.1 Triticum aestivum | reverse complement strand
ACATAAGCGCACCTTGAAGTTCAATAACTATGGAAATCGTTTCGGGACTCCAAAACGGTGAGTAATAATCAAAGAAACGGACCAGAATTAGCCAAAACTACGAGTGTTGATGACCGACACGTAAACGCACCCCAGGGTCCATTAATCGTGGAAATCACTCCGGAACCCCAAAACCGTGAGTAATAGTCCATGAAACGGGCCAGAATCGGCCAAAACTGCCAGTGTTGATGACCGACACGTAAGCGCACCTTGGGGTTCAATAACTACGAAAATCGCTACGGGACCCCAAAACGGTAAGTAATAATCAACGAAACGGACCAGAATTGGCCAAAACTGCGAGCGTTGATGACCGACACGTAAACGCACCCCAGGGTTCATTAATCGACGAAATCACTCCGGGACCCCAAAAGAGTGAGTAATAATCCAAGAAACGGGCCAGAATTGTCCAAAACTGCGAGTGTTGATGACCAACACATAAACGCACCCCAGTGTTCATTAATCGTGGAAATCACTCCGGGACCCCAAAAGAGCGAGTAATAGTCCACGAAATGGGCCCGAATCGGCCAAAATTGCCAGTGTCGATGACCGACACGTAAGTGCACCTTGGGGTTCAATAACTATGGAAATCGCTCCGGGACCCCAAATCGGTGAGTAATAGTCCACGAAACGGGCCAGAATA
>NW_025232217.1:3439-4625 GCF_018294505.1 Triticum aestivum | reverse complement strand
GACCCCAAAATGGTGAGTAATAATCCAAGAAACGGGCCAGAATTAGCCAAAACTGTGAGTGTTGATGACCGACACATAAACGAACCCCAGTGTTCATTAATCGTGGAAATCACTCCGTGACCCCAAAACAGCGAGTAATAGTTCATGAAATGGGCCAGAATCGGGCAAAATTGCCAGTGTTGATAACCGACACGTAAGTGCACCTTGGGGTTCAATAACTATGGAAATCGCTCTGGGACCCCAAAACGGTGAGTAATAGTCCATGAAACGGGCCAGAATCGGCCAAAACTGCCAGTGTTGATGACTGACACATAAGCGCACCTTGAAGTTCAATAACTATGGAAATCGTTTCGGGACTCCAAAACGGTGAGTAATAATCAAAGAAACGGACCAGAATTAGCCAAAACTGCGAGTGTTGATGACCGACACGTAAACGCACCCCAGGGTCCATTAATCGTGGAAATCACTCCGGAACCCCAAAACCGTGAGTAATAGTCCATGAAACGGGCCAGAATCGGCCAAAACTGCCAGTGTTGATGACCGACACGTAAGCGCACCTTGGGGTTCAATAACTACGAAAATCGCTTCGGGACCCCAAAACGGTAAGTAATAATCAACGAAACGGACCAGAATTGGCCAAAACTGCGAGCGTTGATGACCGACACGTAAACGCACCCTAGGGTTCATTAATCGACGAAATCACTCCGGGACCCCAAAAGAGTGAGTAATAATCCAAGAAACGGGCCAGAATTGTCCAAAACTGCGAGTGTTGATGACCAACACATAAACGCACCCAAGTGTTCATTAATCGTGGAAATCACTCCGGGACCCCAAAAGAGCGAGTAATAGTCCACGAAATGGGCCCGAATCGGCCAAAATTGCCAGTGTCGATGACCGACACGTAAGTGCACCTTGGGGTTCAATAACTATGGAAATCGCTCCGGGACCCCAAATCGGTGAGTAATAGTCCACGAAACGGGCCAGAATAGGCCAAAACTGCCAGTGTTGATGACCGACACATAAGCGCACCTTGAAGTTCAATAACTATGGAAATTGCTTCGTGACCCCAAAACGGTGAGTAATAATCAAAGAAACGGACCAGAATTGGCCAAAACTGCGAGTGTTGATGACCGACACATAAACGCACCCCAGGGTTCATTAATCGTGGAAATCACTCCGGAACCCC
>NW_025232217.1:3173-3429 GCF_018294505.1 Triticum aestivum | reverse complement strand
GGAAATCACTCCGGGACCCCAAAAGAGCGAGTAATAGTCCACGAAATGGGCCCGAATCGGCCAAAATTGCCAGTGTTGATGACCGACACATAAGCGCACCTTGAAGTTCAATAACTATGGAAATTGCTTCGTGACCCCAAAACGGTGAGTAATAATCAAAGAAACGGACCAGAATTGGCCAAAACTGCGAGTGTTGATGACCGACACATAAACGCACCCCAGGGTTCATTAATCGTGGAAATCACTCCGGAACCCC
>NW_025232217.1:1711-3163 GCF_018294505.1 Triticum aestivum | reverse complement strand
CGCACCCCAGGGTTCATTAATCATGGAAATCACTCCGGAACCCCAAAACAGTGAGTAATAGTCCATGAAACGGGCCAGAATCGGCCAAAACTGCCAGTGTTGATGACCGACACATAAGCGCACCTTGGGGTTCAATAACTAAAGCAATCGCTTCGGGAGCCCAAAACGGTGAGTAACAATCCATGAAAGGGGCCAGAATCGGCCAAAACTGCCAGTGTTGATGACCACACGTAAACGCACTCCAGTGTTCATTAATTGTGGAAATCACTCCCAGACCCCAAAGCAGTGAGTAATAGTCCATGAAACGGGCCAAAATCGGCCAAAACTGACAGTGTTGATGACCGATACTTAAGCGCACCTTCAGGTTCAATAACTATGGAAATCGCTTCGGGACCCCAAAATGGTGAGTAATAATCCAAGAAACGGGCCAGAATTAGCCAAAACTGTGAGTGTTGATGACCGACACATAAACGAACCCCAGTGTTCATTAATCGTGGAAATCACTCCGGGACCCCAAAACAGCGAGTAATAGTCCATGAAATGGGCCAGAATCGGCCAAAATTGCCAGTGTTGATGACCGACACGTAAGTGCACCTTGGGGTTCAATAACTATGGAAATCGCTCTGGGACCCCAAAACGGTGAGTAATAGTCCATGAAACGGGCCAGAATCGGCCAAAACTGCCAGTGTTGATGACTGACACATAAGCGCACCTTGAAGTTCAATAACTATGGAAATCGCTTCGGGACTCCAAAACGGTGAGTAATAATCAAAGAAACGGACCAGAATTAGCCAAAACTGCGAGTGTTGATGACCGACACGTAAACGCACCCCAGGGTCCATTAATCGTGGAAATCACTCCGGAACCCCAAAACAGTGAGTAATAGTCCATGAAACGGGCCAGAATCGGCCAAAACTGCCAGTGTTGATGACCGACACGTAAGCGCACCTTGGGGTTCAATAACTAAGGCAATCGCTTCGGGAGCCCAAAACGGTGAGTAACAATCCATGAAAGGGGCCAGAATCGGCCAAAACTGCCAGTGTTGATGACCACACGTAAACGCACTCCAGTGTTCATTAATCGTGGAAATCACTCCCAGACCCCAAAGCAGTGAGTAATAGTCCATGAAACGGGCCAAAATTGGCCAAAACTGACAGTGTTGATGACCGACACTTAAGCGCACCTTCAGGTTCAATAACTATGGAAATCGCTTCGGGACCCCAAAATGGTGAGTAATAATCCAAGAAACGGGCCAGAATTAGCCAAAACTGTGAGTGTTGATGACCGACACATAAACGAACCCCAGTGTTCATTAATCGTGGAAATCACTCCGGGACCCCAAAACAGCGAGTAATAGTCCATGAAATGGGCCAGAATCGGCCAAAATTGCCAGTGTTGATGACCGACACGTAAGTGCACCTTGGGGTTCAATAACTATGGAAATCGCTCTGG
>NW_025232217.1:0-1455 GCF_018294505.1 Triticum aestivum | reverse complement strand
ATGAAACGGGCCAGAATCGGCCAAAACTGCCAGTGTTGATGACCGACACGTATGCGCACCTTGGGGTTCAATAACTACGAAAATCGCTTCGGGACCCCAAAACGGTAAGTAATAATCAAAGAAACGGACCAGAATTGGCCAAAACTGCGAGCGTTGATGACCGACACGTAAACGCACCCCAGGGTTCATTAATCGACGAAATAACTCCCGGGCCCCAAAAGAGTGAGTAATAATCCAAGAAACGGGCCAGAATTGTCCAAAACTGCGAGTGTTGATGACCAACACATAAACGCACCCCAGTGTTCATTAATCGTGGAAATCACTCCGGGACCCCAAAAGAGCGAGTAATAGTCCACGAAATGGGCCCGAATCGGCCAAAATTGCCAGTGTTGATGACCGACACATAAGCGTACCTTGAAGTTCAATAACTATGGAAATTGCTTCGTGACCCCAAAATGGTGAGTAATAATCAAAGAAACGGACATGAATTGGCCAAAACTGCGAGTGTTGATGACCGACACATAAACGCACCCCAGGGTTCATTAATCGTGGAAATCACTCCGGAACCCCAAAACAGTGAGTAATAGTCCATGAAACGGGCCAGAATCGGCCAAAACTGCCAGTGTTGATGACCGACACGTAAGCGCACCTTGGGGTTCAATAACTAAGGCAATCGCTTCGGGAGCCCAAAACGGTGAGTAACAATCCATGAAAGGGGCCAGAATCGGCCAAAACTGCCCGTGTTGATGACCACACGTAAACGCACTCCAGTGTTCATTAATCGTGGAAATCACTCCCAGACCCCAAAGCAGTGAGTAATAGTCCATGAAACGGGCCAAAATTGGCCAAAACTGACAGTGTTGATGACCGACACTTAAGCGCACCTTCAGGTTCAATAACTATGGAAATCGCTTCGGGGCCCCAAAATGGTGAGTAATAATCCAAGAAACGGGCCAGAATTAGCCAAAACTGTGAGTGTTGATGGCCGACACATAAACGAACCCCAGTGTTCATTAATCGTGGAAATCACTCCGGGACCCCAAAACAGCGAGTAATAGTCCATGAAATGGGCCAGAATCGGCCAAAATTGCCAGTGTTGATGACCGACACGTAAGTGCACCTTGGGGTTCAATAACTATGGAAATCGCTCTGGGACCCCAAAACGGTGAGTAATAGTCCATGAAACGGGCCAGAATCGGCCAAAACTGCCAGTGTTGATGACTGACACATAAGCGCACCTTGAAGTTCAATAACTATGGAAATCGCTTCGGGACTCCAAAACGGTGAGTAATAATCAAAGAAACGGACCAGAATTAGCCAAAACTGCGAGTGTTGATGACCGACACGTAAACGCACCCCAGGGTCCATTAATCGTGGAAATCACTCCGGAACCCCAAAACAGTGAGTAATAGTCCATGAAACGGGCCAGAATCGGCCAAAACTGCCAGTGTTGAT
>NW_025232216.1:3419-10079 GCF_018294505.1 Triticum aestivum | reverse complement strand
AAATGTCGAACTTTGGATGGGTATCATCATTTCACCCACATAGCATGTGCAAAAGAGTAGAGAGGGTTACGGCAAAAACTGGACGCACTTCGTGTACAAACTGGACAATCTTTTTTGAAGTATCAGTGTTTCTGACGAGAACTCATCTGTTACATGGGCACTTCATTTTTAAACTTATTTCAAATCCAGACTTTTTTGCGTTCCGTACGCACCATTCAAAGCGACGTCATCAATTTTCAACACTTTCTGACATCATTTGCTATTTTTCAGTCATTTACCGATTTGTTTAGAGAGCTAAATGACCGTGAAATTGAAAATCACTACAAAATGAACTATGAAAATGTCGAAACTTGGCATGGTATCATCATTTCACCCACATAGCATGTGCAAAAGAGTAGAGAGGGTTACGGCAAAAACTGGACGCACTTCGTGTGCAAACTGGACAATCTCTTTCGGAGTATCTGGGTTTCTGACGAGAACTCATCTGCTACACTGGCACTTCATTTTTTAAAACTTATTACAACTTCAGATTTTTTTTGCGTTCCGTACGCACCAGTCAAAGCGACGTCATCAATTTTCAACACTTTCTGATATCTTTTGCTATTTTTCAGTCATTTACCGATTTGTTTGGAGAGTTAAATGACCGTGAAATTGAAAATCACTACAAAATGAACTCTGAAAATGTCGAAACTTAGCATGGTATCATCATTTCACCCACATAGCATGTGCAATAGAGTAGAGAGGGTTACGACAAAAACTGGACGCACTTCGTGTACAAACTGGACAATCTCTTTCGAAGTATAAGGGTTTCTGACGAGAACTCATCTGTTACATGGGCACTTCATTTTTTTAAACTTATTACAACTCCATACTTTTTTGCATTCCGTGCACACCATTCAAAGCGATGTGACCTATTTTCAACACTTTCTGACATCATTTGCTATTTTCAGTCATTTACCGATTTGTTTAGAGAGCTAAATTACCGTAAAATTGAAAATCAGTACAAAATGAACTCTGAAAATGTCGAAACTTGGCATGGTATCATCATTTCACCCACATAGCATGTGCAAAAGAGTAGAGAGGGTTACGGCAAAAACTGGACGCACTTCGTGTACAAACTGGACAATCTCTTTCGGAGTATCAGGGTTTCGGACGAGAACTCATCTGTTACACTAGCACTTAATTTTTTTAAACTTATTACAACTCAAGACTTTTTTTGCGTTCTGTACGCACCATTCAAAGCGACGTCATCAATTTTCAACACTTTCTGACATCATTTGCTATTTTTCAGTCATTTACCGATTTGTTTAGAGAGCTAAATGACCGTGAAATTGAAAATCTCTACAAAATGAACTCTGAAAATGTCGAAACTTGACATGTTATCATCATTTCACCCACATAGCATGTGCAAAAGAGTAGAGAGGGTTACGGCAAAAACTGGACGCACTTCGTGTACAAACTGGACAATCTCTTTCGGAGTATCAGGGTTTCGGACGAGAACTCATCTGTTACACTAGCACTTAATTTTTTTTAAAATTATTACAACTCAAGACTTTTTTTGCATTCCGTACGCACCATTCAAAGCGACGTCATCAATTTTCAACACTTTCTGACATCATTTGCTATTTTTCAGTCATTTACCGATTTGTTTAGAGGGCTAAATGACCGTGAAATTGAAAATCTCTACAAAATGAACTCTGAAAATGTCGAAACTTGGCATGGTATCATCATTTCACCCACATAGCATGTGCAAAAGAGTAGAGAGGGTTACGGCAAAAACTGGACGCACTTCGTGTACAAACTAGACAATCTCTTTCGAAGTATCAGTGTTTCTGACGAGAACTCATCTGTTACATGGGCACTTAATTTTTTTAGACTTATTACAACTCAAGACTTTTTTTGCGTTCCGTACGCACCATTCAAAGCGACGTCATCAATTTTCAACACTTCCTGACATCATTTGCTATTTTTCAGTCGTTTACCGATTTGTTTAGAGAGCTAAATGACCCTGAAATTGAAAATAAGTACAAAATGAACTCTGAAAATGTCGAAACTTGGCATGGTATCATCATTTCACCCACATAGCATGTGCAAAAGAGTAGAGAGGGTTACGGCAAAAACTGGACGCACTTCGTGTACAAACTGGACAATATCTTTCGGAGTATCAGGGTTTCGGACGAGAACTCATCTGTTACACTAGCACTTAATTTTTTTAAACTTATTACAACTCAAGACTTTTTTTGCGTTCTGTACGCACCATTCAAAGCGACGTCATCAATTTTCAACACTTTCTGACATCATTTGCTATTTTTCAGTCATTTACCGATTTGTTTAGAGAGCTAAATGACCGTGAAATTGAAAATCTCTACAAAATGAACTCTGAAAATGTCGAAACTTGACATGTTATCATCATTTCACCCACATAGCATGTGCAAAAGAGTAGAGAGGGTTACGGCAAAAACTGGACGCACTTCGTGTACAAACTGGACAATCTCTTTCGGAGTATCAGGGTTTCAGACGAGAACTCATCTGTTACACTAGCACTTAATTTTATTAAACTTATTACAACTCAAGACTTTTTTTGCGTTCCGTACGCACCATTCAAAGCGACGTCATCAATTTTCAACACTTTCTGACATCATTTGCTATTTTTCAGTCATTTACCGATTTGTTTAGAGAGCTAAATGACCGTGAAATTGAAAATTACAAAATGAACTCTGAAAATGTCTAAACTTGGCATGGTATCATCATTTCACCCACATAGCATGTGCAAAAGAGTAGAGTGGGTTACGGCAAAAACTGGACGCACTTCGTGTACAAACTGGACAATCTTTTTTGAAGTATCAGTGTTTCTGACGAGAACTCATCTGTTACATGGGCACTTCATTTTTTTAAACTTATTTCAAATCCAGACTTTTTTTGCGCTCCGTACGCACCATTCAAAGCGACGTCATCAATTTTCAAAACTTTCTGACATCATTTGCTATTTTTCAGTCATTTACCGATTTGTTTAGAGAGCTAAATGACCGTGAAATTGAAAATCACTACAAAATGAACTATGAAAATGTCGAAACTTGGCATGGTATCATCATTTCACCCACATAGCATGTGCAAAAGAGTAGAGAGGGTTACGGCAAAAACTGGACGCACTTCGTGTACAAACTGGACAATCTCTTTCGAAGTATCAGGGTTTCGGACGAGAACTCATCTGTTACACTGGCACGTCATTTTTTTAATCTTATTACAACTCTAGACTTTTTTGCGTTCCGTACGCACTATTCAAAGCGAGGTCATCAATTTTCAACACTTTCTGACATCATTTGCTATTTTTCAGTCATTTACCGATTTGTTTAGAGAGCTAAATGACCGTGAAATTGAAAATCACTACAAAATGAACTCTGAAAATGTCGAAACTTGGCATGGTATCATCATTTCACCCACATAGCATGTGCAAAAGAGTAGAGAGGGTTACGGCAAAAACTGGACGCACTTCGTGTACAAACTGGACAATATCTTTCGAAGTATCAGGGTTTCGGACGAGAACTCATCTGTTACATGGGCACTTCATTTTTTTAACTTATTACAACTCCAGACTTTTTTGCGTTCCATACACACCATTCAAAGCGACATCATTTGCTATTTTTAGTCATTTACTGATTTGTTTAGAGAGCTAAATGACCGTGAAATTGAAAATTACTACAAAATGAACTCTGAAAATGTCAAAACTTGGCATGGTATCATCATTTCACCCACATAGCATGTGCAAAAGAGTAGAGAGGGTTAAGGCAAAAACTGGACGCACTTCGTGTACAAACTGGACAATCTCTTTCGGAGTATCAGGGTTTCGGACGAGAACTCATCTGTTACACTAGCACTTAATTTTTTTAAACTTATTACAACTCAAGACTTTTTTTGCGTTCCGTACGCACCATTCAAAGCGACGTCATCAATTTTCAACACTTTCTGACATCATTTGCTATTTTTCAGTCATTTACCGATTTGTTTAGAGAGCTAAATGACCGTGAAATTGAAAATCTCTACAAAATTAACTCTGAAAATGTCAAAACTTGGCATGTTATCATCATTTCACCCACATAGCATGTGCAAAAGAGTAGAGAGGGTTACGGCAAAAACTGGACGCACTTCGTGTACAAACTGGACAATCTCTTTCGGAGTATCAGGGTTTCAGACGAGAACTCATCTGTTACACTAGCACTTAATTTTATTAAACTTATTACAACTCAAGACTTTTTTTGCGTTCCGTACGCACCATTCAAAGCGACGTCATCAATTTTCAACACTTTCTGACATCATTTGCTATTTTTCAGTCATTTACCGATTTGTTTAGAGAGATAAATGACCGTGAAATTGAAAATTACAAAATGAACTCTGAAAATGTCGAAGCTTGGCATGGTATCATCATTTCACCCACATAGCATGTGCAAAAGAGTAGAGTGGGTTACGGCAAAAAGTGGACGCACTTCGTGTGCAAACTGGACAATCTCTTTCGGAGTATCAGGGTTTCTGACGAGAACTCATCTGCTACACTGGCACTTCATTTTTTAAAACTTATTACAACTTCAGATTTTTTTTGCGTTCCGTACGCACCAGTCAAAGCGACGTCATCAATTTTCAACACTTTCTGATATCTTTTGCTATTTTTCAGTCATTTACCGATTTGTTTGGAGAGTTAAATGACCGTGAAATTGAAAATCACTACAAAATGAACTCTGAAAATGTCGAAACTTAGCATGGAATCATCATTTCACCCACATAGCATGTGCAATAGAGTAGAGAGGGTTACGACAAAAACTGGACGCACTTCGTGTACAAACTGGACAATCTCTTTCGAAGTATAAGGGTTTCTGACGAGAACTCATCTGTTACATGGGCACTTCATTTTTTTAAACTTATTACAACTCCAGACTTTTTTGCGTTCCGTGCACACCATTCAAAGCGACGTGACCTATTTTAAACACTTTCTGACATCATTTGCTATTTTTAGTCATTTACGTATTTGTTTAGAGAGCTAAATGACCGTGAAATTGAAAATCACTACAAAATGAACGCTGAAAATGTCGAAACTTGGCATGGTATCATCATTTCACCCACATAGCATGTGCAAAAGAGTAGAGAGGGTTACGGCAAAAACTGGACGCACTTCGTGTACAAACTGGACAATCTCTTTCGGAGTATCAGGGTTTCGGACGAGAACTCATCTATTACACTGGCACTTCAATTTTTTTTAAACTTATTACAACTCAATACTTTTTGTGTGTTCCGTACGCACCATTCAAAGCGACGTCATCAATTTTCAGCACTTTCTGACATCATTTGCTATTTTTCAGTCATTTACCGATTTGTTTAGAGAGCTAAATGACCGTGAAATTGAAAATCACTACAAAATGAACTCTGAAAATGTCGAAACTTGGCATGCTATCATCATTGCACCCACATAGCATGTGCAAAAGAGTAGAGAAGGTTACGGCAAAAACTGGACGCACTTCGTGTACAAACTGGACAATATCTTTCGAAGTATCAGGGTTTCGGACGAGAACTCATCTGTTACATGGGCACTTCATTTTTTTAACTTATTACAACTCCAGACTTTTTTGCGTTCCATACACACCATTCAAAGCGACATCATCAATTTTCAAAACTTTCTGACATCATTTGCTATTTTTAATCATTTACTGATTTGTTTAGAGAGCTAAATGACCGTGAAATTGAAAATTACTACAAAATGAACTCTGAAAATGTCAAAACTTGGCATGGTATCATGATTTCACCCACATAGCATGTGCAAAAGAGTAGAGAGGGTTACGGCAAAAACTGGACGCACTTCGTGTACAAACTGGACAATCTCTTTCGGAGTATCAGGGTTTCAGACGAGAACTCATCTGTTACACTAGCACTTAATTTTTTTAAACTTATTACAACTCAAGACTTTTTTTGCGTTCTGTACGCACCATTCAAAGCGACGTCATCAATTTTCAACACTTTCTGACATCATTTGCTATTTTTCAGTCATTTACCGAGTTGTTTAGAGAGCTAAATGACCGTGAAATTGAAAATCTCTACAAAATGAACTCTGAAAATGTCGAAACTTGACATGTTATCATCATTTCACCCACATAGCATGTGCAAAAGAGTAGAGAGGGTTACGGCAAAAACTGGACGCACTTCGTGTACAAACTGGACAATCTCTTTCGGAGTATCAGGGTTTCAGACGAGAACTCATCTGTTACACTAGCACTTAATTTTATTAAACTTATTACAACTCAAGACTTTTTTTGCGTTCCGTACGCACCATTCAAAGCGACGTCATCAATTTTCAACACTTTCTGACATCATTTGCTATTTTTCAGTCATTTACCGATTTGTTTAGAGAGCTAAATGACCGTGAAATTGAAAATTACAAAATGAACTCTGAAAATGTCGAAACTTGGCATGGTATCATCATTTCACCCACATAGCATGTGCAAAAGAGTAGAGTGGGTTACGGCAAAAACTGGACGCACTTCGTGTACAAACTGGATAATCTTTTTTGAAGTATCAGTGTTTCTGACGAGAACTCATCTGTTACATGGGCACTTCATTTTTTAAACTTATTTCAAATCCAGACTTTTTTGCGCTCCGTACGCACCATTCAAAGCGACG
>NW_025232216.1:0-3409 GCF_018294505.1 Triticum aestivum | reverse complement strand
TATCATCATTGCACCCACATAGCATGTGCAAAAGAGTAGAGAAGGTTACGGCAAAAACTGGACGCACTTCGTGTACAAACTGGACAATATCTTTCGAAGTATCAGGGTTTCGGACGAGAACTCATCTGTTACATGGGCACTTCATTTTTTTAACTTATTACAACTCCAGACTTTTTTGCGTTCCATACACACCATTCAAAGCGACATCATCAATTTTCAAAACTTTCTGACATCATTTGCTATTTTTAGTCATTTACTGATTTGTTTAGAGAGCTAAATGACCGTGAAATTGAAAATTACTACAAAATGAACTCTGAAAATGTCAAAACTTGGCAAGGTATCATCATTTCACCCACATAGCATGAGCAAAAGAGTAGAGAGGGTTACGGCAAAAACTGGACGCACTTCGTGTACAAACTGGACAATCTCTTTCGGAGTATCAGGGTTTCGGACGAGAACTCATCTGTTACACTAGCACTTAATTTTTTTAAACTTATTACAACTCAAGACTTTTTTTGCGTTCCGTACGCACCATTCCAAGCGACGTCATCAATTTTCAACACTTTCTGACATCATTTGCTATTTTTCAGTCATTTACCGATTTGTTTAGAGAGCTAAATGACCGTGAAATTGAAAATCTCTACAAAATTAACCCTGAAAATGTCGAAACTTGGCATGTTATCATCATTTCACCCACATAGCATGTGTAAAAGAGTAGAGAGGGTTACGGCAAAAACTGGACGCACTTCGTGTACAAACTGGATAATCTTTTTTGAAGTATCAGTGTTTCTGACGAGAACTCATCTGTTACATGGGCACTTCATTTTTTAAACTTATTTCAAATCCAGACTTTTTTGCGCTCCGTACGCACCATTCAAAGCGACGTCATCAATTTTCAACACTTTCTGACATCATTTGCTATTTTTCAGTCATTTCCGATTTGTTTAGAGAGCTAAATGACCGTGAAATTGGAAATCACTACAAAATGAACTATGAAAATGTCGAAACTTGGCATGGTATCATCATTTCACCCACATAGCATGTGCAAAAGAGTAGAGAGGCTTACGGCAAAAACTGGACGCACTTCGTGTACAAACTGGACAATCTCTTTCGAAGTATCAGGGTTTCGGACGAGAACTCATCTGTTACACTGGCACGTCATTTTTTTAAACTTATTACAACTCTAGACTCTTTTGCGTTCCGTACGCACCATTCAAAGCGAAGTCATCAATTTTCAACACTTTCTGACATCATTTGCTATTTTTCAGTCATTTACCGATTTGTTTAGAGAGCTAAATGACCGTGAAATTGAAAATCACTACAAAATGAACTCTGAAAATGTCGAAACTTGGCATGGTATCATCATTTCACCCACATAGCATGTGCAAAAGAGTAGAGATGGTTACGGCAAAAACCTGGACGCACTTCGTGTACAAGTTGGACAATATCTTTCGAAGTATCAGGGTTTCGGACGAGAACTCATCTATTACATGGGCACTTCATTTTTTTAAACTTATTACAACTCCAGATTTTTTTGCGTTCCGTACACACATTCAAAGCGACGTCATCAATTTTCAACACTTTCTGACATCATTTGCTATTTTTAAGTCATTTACCGATTTGTTTAGAGAGCTAAATGACCGTGAAATTGAAAATCACTACAAAATGAACTCTGAAAATGTCGAAACTTGGCATGGTATCATCATTGCACCCACATAGCATGTGCAAAAGAGTAGAGAAGGTTACGGCAAAAACTGGACGCACTTCGTGTACAAACTGGACAATATCTTTCGAAGTATCAGGGTTTCGGACGAGAACTCATCTGTTACATGGGCACTTCATTTTTTTAACTTATTACAACTCCAGACTTTTTTGCGTTCCATACACACCATTCAAAGCGACATCATCAATTTTCAAAACTTTCTGACATCATTTGCTATTTTTAGTCATTTACTGATTTGTTTAGAGAGCTAAATGACCGTGAAATTGAAAATTACTACAAAATGAACTCTGAAAATGTCAAAACTTGGCAAGGTATCATCATTTCACCCACATAGCATGAGCAAAAGAGTAGAGAGGGTTACGGCAAAAACTGGACGCACTTCGTGTACAAACTGGACAATCTCTTTCGGAGTATCAGGGTTTCGGACGAGAACTCATCTGTTACACTAGCACTTAATTTTTTTAAACTTATTACAACTCAAGACTTTTTTTGCGTTCCGTACGCACCATTCCAAGCGACGTCATCAATTTTCAACACTTTCTGACATCATTTGCTATTTTTCAGTCATTTACCGATTTGTTTAGAGAGCTAAATGACCGTGAAATTGAAAATCTCTACAAAATTAACCCTGAAAATGTCGAAACTTGGCATGTTATCATCATTTCACCCACATAGCATGTGTAAAAGAGTAGAGAGGGTTACGGCAAAAACTGGACGCACTTCGTGTACAAACTGGACAATCTCTTTCGGAGTATCAGGGTTTCAGACGAGAACTCATCTGTTACACTAGCACTTAATTTTATTAAACTTATTACAACTCAAGACTTTTTTTGCGTTCCGTACGCACCATTCAAAGCGACGTCATCAAGTTTCAACACTTTCTGACATCATTTGCTATTTTTCAGTCATTTACCGATTTGTTTAGAGAGCTAAATGACCGTGAAATTGAAAATTACAAAATGAACTCTGAAAATGTCGAAGCTTGGCATGGTATCATCATTTCACCCACATAGCATGTGCAAAAGAGTAGAGTGGGTTACGGCAAAAACTGGACGCACTTCGTGTACAAACTGGACAATCTTTTTTGAAGTATCAGTGTTTCTGACGAGAACTCATCTGTTACATGGGCACTTCATTTTTTAAACTTATTTCAAATCCAGACTTTTTTGCGTTCCGTACGCACCATTCAAAGCGACGTCATCAATTTTCAACACTTTCTGACATCATTTGCTATTTTTCAGTCATTTACCGATTTGTTTAGAGAGCTAAATGACCGTGAAATTGAAAATCACTACAAAATGAACTATGAAAATGTCGAAACTTGGCATGGTATCATCATTTCACCCACATAGCATGTGCAAAAGAGTAGAGAGGGTTACGGCAAAAGCTGGACGCACTTCATGTACAAACTGGACAATCTCTTTCGAAGTATCAGGGTTTCGGACGAGAACTCATCTGTTACACTGGCACGTCATTTTTTTAAACTTATTACAACTCTAGACTTTTTTGCGTTCCGTACGCACCATTCAAAGCAACGTCATCAATTTTAAACACTTTCTGACATCATTTGCTATTTTTCAGTCATTTACCGATTTGTTTAGAGAGCTAAATGACCGTGAAATTGAAAATCACTACAAAATGAACTCTGAAAATGTCGAAACTTGGCATGGTATCATCATTTCACCC
>NW_025232215.1:9215-10080 GCF_018294505.1 Triticum aestivum | reverse complement strand
AAGTGGTGTCACGCGCTCGTCTCGGCGTCCGACGTCGCTACCGCGACGATGTCCGCCTCGACTCGCGTTACCCTAAGATAGACAGGGTGGGAGTGGTGTCACGTGCTCGTCTCGGCGTCCGTCGTCGCTACCGCGACAACGTCCGCCTTGACTCGCGTTATCCTAAGATAGACTGGGTGGCAGTGGTGTCACGTGCTCGTCTCGGCGTCCGACGTCGCTACCGCGACAACGTCCGCCTTGACTCGTGTTACCCTATGATAGACAGGGTGGCCCGGGTGTCACGTGCTCGTCTCGGCGTCCGTCGTCCCTACTGCGAGGACGTCCGCCTCGACTCGTGTTACCCTAAGATAGACGGGGTGGCAGTGGTGTCACGTGCTCGTCTCGGCGGCCGATGTCGCTACCGCGACGACGTCCGCCTCGACTCGCGTTACCCTAAGATGGATAAGGTGGCAGTGGTCTCACGTGCTCGTCTCGGCGTCCGTCGTCGCTACCGCGACGATATCCGCCTCGACTCGCGTTACCCTAAGATAGACATGGTGGTAGTGGTGTCACGTGCTCGTCTCGGCGTCCGTCGTCGCTACCGCGATGACGTCCGCCTCGACTCGCGTTACCCTAAAATAGACAGGGTGGCAGTGGTGTCATGTGCTCGTCTCGGCGTCCGACGTCGCTACCGCAACAATGTCCGCCTTGACTCACGTTACCCTAAGATAGACATGGTGGCAGTGGTGTAACGTGCTCGTCTCGGCGTCCGTCATCGCTACCGCCGACAACATCCGCCTTGACTCGCGTTACCCTAAGATAGACAGGGTGGCAGTGGTGTCATGTGCTCGTCTCGGCGTCCGACGTCGCTACTGCGACGACGTCC
>NW_025232215.1:0-614 GCF_018294505.1 Triticum aestivum | reverse complement strand
GTTACCCTAAGATAGATAGGGTGACAGCGGTGTCACGTGCTCGTCTCGGCGTCCAACGTCGCTACCGTTACCCTAAGATTGACAGGGTGGCAGTGGTGTCACGGGCTCGTCTTGGCGTCCGTCGTCACTACCGCGACGACGTCTGCCTCGACTCGCGTTACCCTAAGATAGACAGGGTGACAGTGGTGTCATGTGCTCGTCTAGGCGTCGATCGTCGCTACCGCGACGACGTCCGCCTCAACTCGCGTTACGCTAAGAAAGGATGGCAGTGGTGTCACGTGCTCGTCTTGGCATCCATCGTCGCTACCGCGACGACGTCCGCCTCGACTCGCGTTACCCTAAGATAGACACGGTGGCAGTGGTGTCATGTGCTATTCTCGGCGTCCGTTGTCGCTACCGCGACGACGTCCGCCTCGACTCGTGTTACCCTAAGATAGACAGGGTGGCAGTGGTGTCACGTGCTCGTATCAGCGTCCATCGTCGCTACCGCGACGACGTCCGCCTCGACTCGCGTTACGCTAAGACAAGGTGGCAGTGGTGTCACGTTCTTGTCTCGGCGTCCGTCGTCGCTAACGCGACGACGTCCGCCTCAACTCGCGTTACCCTAAGATAGA
>NW_025232214.1:0-10080 GCF_018294505.1 Triticum aestivum | reverse complement strand
GGCCGGACTCCCTGCGGATGGAACCTGAATAGGCGATAAACCTGGACTAGAGGCTTAAGTGTTTAGGTAGGTCGTGGTCTACACCCACGTCGGCTTTCGCTTGAAGTCTGCCGAGCACATGTCGTGTGCAGACGCTAAGTGGTGGAAACATGTATGAGGAAGTACACCCCTGCAGGGTTAACATGATCTATTCGAATAGCCGCGTCCGCGGTAAAGGACTACTTGGTTGCCTATACAGTTCATAGACAAGTAAATGGAAACTACTAAAAGTCTCAAGATAAGTGTGAGTGCCGAGGATGGCTCTTCCGTAGGAAGACGGAGGTGGATCCTCGGTAGTGTATTGAAGTGGTGAGTAGTGGACTCGTGTGCGCAAAACTATTTCAAATTGGAGTATCGTAGGATAGCCTAGCCATGAGTCAAAGCTGGCTTGCTGCAATAACTCCACCAACCCTTCTTGATACTATGCATGTATGTAGGATCTGATGTAAGTCTTGCTGAGTACCTTTGTACTCATGTTGCTATAATCTACATTTTTACAGAAGACGCTGCAACCCCTTCTGATGGGTTCTATGTAGACGTTGACATCAACGAGTAGGCTAAAGACCCAGGTGGTGACCCTGAGCTTGTGAAGGACCACATAGTATAGCCAGGCTTTCCAAGCCTCTTTTATTTTACTAGTTGTCTGTACCCAGACAAGTTACTTCCGCTGTTGGCTTGTATGATTGTATGACTTGTATGTTGGGTCGTGAGACCCGTACCTTTGTGTGTATGATATGTATGGCTCCCTGAGCCTTAAATAAAGTACTTGTGTCATAGAGTCATGTTGTGATGCTTCGTTGTATTTGCACATATCGAGCATATTGTGTGTATGATTGAAATGCTTGGTATGTGTGGGATCTGACTATCTAGTTGTTTATCTTTAGTAGCCTCTCTTACCGGGAAATGTCTCCTAGTGTTACCGCTGAGCCATGGTAGCTTGCTACTGCTCTGGAACACTTAGGCTGGCCGGCATGTGTCCTTCTTCGTTCCTGTGTCTGTCCCTTCGGGGAAATGTCACGCTTTGAGTACCGGAGTCCTGTTAGCCCGCTACAGCCCGGTTTACCAGAGTCCTGCTAGCCCAGTGCTACAGCCCGGACCCACTTGCTGATGACCGACACGTTCGAAGCTGGGTCATGGATGCCTGTCCCTGTAAGTCTGTGCCACTTTGGGTTTACGACTAGTCATGTCAGCCCGGGCTCTTTATCATATGGATGCTAGCGACACCATCATATACGTGAGCCAAAAGGCGCAAACGGTCCCGGGCAAAGGTAAGGCGACACCCGTGGGAACACCGTGCGTGAGGCCGCAAAGTGATATGAAGTGTTACCGGCTAGATCGATGTGACATCGAGTCGGGGTCCTGACAGCGTTGGCATCAGAGCCGGACTGCCTGTAGGTTCTCCAAGCCAAACTGGTCGATGTTGAGTCTAGAAATTCTTTAGTTATATGTAGGGGAATTGTTTGTGGGTTGGAACGTAAGGCTCTTTTACTTCTCTATCTTATGACATTCTGATCTGAGTCAGTCCACTCTTCTACCGGGGGTTAAGGAATTAGGATCTGTTCTCTCTATCAGGATCACGTGTTACTAATCAGTAGTACCTTATAAGTTTGATGGATACAAGCCTAGTTCAGTTCTACTACCACATTATGTTGTTAGAATGGATTCAGAACTTTGATATGATGATGTTGAGTGTGTACGAAATCCTTTGTCAAATGTCTCAAATCCTTCTTGAGCATTTACAGCTGTTATGCTGCCGAAATTTTGCTAGAAATTCTAATGCCTTTGCATTATGATTATGCTTTCAGATGGCCACTCGCGACCTCAATCAAGTGGTTCGCCTGACTCGATGCCTAGACGTACCCGGCCATACTGCCAAGTTGGTCAGGGTAATGACTGAGGCTGGATACCGCTGGTATCCTGAGTACACGGTCGAAGAGCAATTCCGAGACTTTAATCAAAGCCAGTATCTCTGCACTGTCAGGATATTTCCATCTTATCCTGGATCCACCGAGCCTCTTCACTGCTCCTATGGACTCGGGGTTACTATTGAGATGGCGGTGCAGGACGCCGCCTACTCTATGATGACCATTATGCGAGTCAGATCTGGTATATTTCGGGACTCTGATTTCCGGTATATGCCAGGATCACTTCCGGGAGCACAAGGGTATCTCCAGGCTATTTATGCTGACCCCACTCAGGAGGATTCACGGACTCGCACCACTGCTGAGATGCTCGAGGATAAGGACCGTGAAAATCGGGCCTTGAGGTTAGAGCTTTTCAATACCCGTGCTGACCACTGGGCCACTTTGACTCGGTTCGCACCGGCGGTGCAAGCTGGATTCTCAGATATGCGCGATCTCTATCCTGTGAGATCTGCTCTGCCAGACGTGATGGTTTGGCGTGATGTAGGAGGCATCACCCCACCTCGCGGTCCCCGCAGGCCACCGTTTGTTGGTCCAAGGCCTCATCCTAGCCCCTATGGTCCACAAGCTCCGCGAGATCGTCTGTTTCCGGATGATCATGTTGAGCTCCCAGGCTATGGAGGTGACTTCTACGAGGACTACTACGGATCGGTCTGAGTTAGTGGTAGTATCACTAGTTCGCACTAGCTGTGTCATCTATCATCCCGCGTGACTCGGGGGATATGACCTAGTTTGTACTCTTTCCGGAGGTGTAGAAAAATAATGTATATGAGCTTGGGATGCCTCCGATGAGATGTAATCCTCTTTTCACCATAATAGTACTTCGTTTGGTCTTGTACTAAACCCTGTATGGTGTGTATGACGATGGAATAAAGAAGCAGTTTCTGTATCTACCATGTCATACGGATGATCATCTTGCATTTCGAGTTATTCCTTACATTTTTATCCTATGTCGGAATTTTATCATCCTGACTAAATCATTGTCTTGTTTACCTAGGATGGTCAACACGCGCGCTAACCCTGCTTCTCAAGAGCAGGCCGAAGGCAGTGAAGCCAGGGATGCAAATCTGCCTCATCCTCCTTCACTAGCCGAGGTTATGATGGAAGCTGAGAGAAACAAGCGGGAGACCAACCGTTTGTTAGAGCGTATTGAACAGAACACGGCACACCATCAGAGGACTAACGTGGTGTCACTCAGTGATTTTATCAAATTACATCCACCCACGTTCCACCACTCCGTCGAGCCTCTCGACGCTGATGACTGGCTTCGCAGTATCTCTCACAAACTGCGTTCCGCGCTGGTAGCGGAGGCTGACAAGGTCACCTTTGCTGCATATCATCTTGAAGGCCCCGCCAGTCTATGGTGGGAGAATTATGGAGCTATGCGCCCAGCAGACCATGTCACTACTTGGGCTGAATTCAGCGAGGCTTTCCGTGAACATCACATTCCGGAGGGTCTCATGGACCGTAAACGTGAGGAATTCTGCAATTTCACCCAAGGCCGACTTTCTGTGGATGTTTATAGCAGGGAGTTTGGTAATCTCGCACGATATGCAACCGAGGAAGTTTCTACTGACGCCAAGAAGCAAGCAAGGTTCCGTAAGGGACTTAGTCCTGAGCTTCGCCGCGACCTCCGTCTGCATGAGTGCACATCTTTTCAGAAACTTGTCAATAAAGCCATCAGTGCTGAAACTGGTCAGACTGACTATGATGCAACACGCAAGCATGGCCGCGACATGGGTTCCTCATCCGGTGCTGGTCCTCAGAAGCGCCGCGTGTGGGTACCCAACACCGCCCTGCCACCCAGGTTCACACCGAGGCCATCTTTCCAGGCGCCTCGCCCTGTTCAACAGTCTGCACCGGCCAAGCCCTATGGGGGTCCAACTAACAATGCTCCTCCACGTACCAGTTCCGTGACTTGTTTCAAGTGTGGGGAATCTGGTCACTATATGCGTGAGTGTCCCCAGACCAACCCCAATCAATCTGCTAAAGCTGTTGGCCGTGGCAAGCCGACAGGAAAAATATTTCACGCCAGACCGGTCACCGCTTCACGTGGCCATGTCAACTGTATCTCTGCCGAAGAAGCTCAAGAGGATCCCAACGTCGTTCTCGGTACGCTTCTTGTTAATTGCCACCCGGCATCTGTTCTTTTCGATACAGGAGCCTCTCATTCTTTTATATCCGAAAATTATGCTCGTTTGCATAACGTTGCATTCTGTGACATGCCATCCACTATGGAAATTTCTACTCCCGGGTCTAGATGGCAGACCTCTAGGGTAAGTTATGGAAATGAAATCCAAGTCGACAGACTTGTTTTCCTCGCGTCTTTGATAGCCCTTAAATCTTCAGATATTAATATCATTCTGGGTATGGACTGGATGTCGGCTCATCAAGCCAAAATTGATTGCTTCTCTAGGACTGTTCAACTCACCCATCCTTCGGGGAAGATAGTCAATGTCTTGACCCGATTAGCCAAGCGACAGTTATATTCTCTTAACGCCAGCCCTTTGCCAGACCTTGAGGACATTCCGGTAGTCCGTGACTTCCCGGATGTCTTTCCAGAGGAATTGCCAGGTGTTCCACCTGACAGGGATGTTGAGTTCGTAATAGACCTCATTCCAGGAACCGTTCCGATTGCTAGAAGACCTTATAAGATGGCACCACTAGAACTAGCCGAGCTTAAGAAACAACTCGATGAGTCCTTGAAAAAGGGTTTCATCCGACCTAGCTCTTCTCCGTGGGCTTGCCCCGTCCTATTCGTCAAGAAGAAGGATGGTACGGACCGGATGGTTGTAGATTACCGACCTGTCAATTTGGTCACAATCAAGAACAAATATCCGCTTCCCAGGATCAACGACCTGTACGATCAGCTCGCTGGATCCTCAGTCTTCTCCAAGATGGATTTGAGGTTGGGCTACCATCAAATCAAAATCAGAAACGGGGACATTCCTAAAACGGCCTTTGTTACTCGTTATGGCCAATACGAGTACACCGTCATGTCCTTCGGTTTAACCAACGCTCCAGCCACCTTTTCTCGGTTAATGAACTCAATCTTCATGGAGTATTTGGATAAATTCGTCGTGGTTTACCTCGATGATATACTCATCTACTCCAAGAACGAGGAAGAACATACCGAACATCTAAGGCTAGTGTTGCAGAAACTTCGAGAGCATCGCCTTTATGCCAAATTTTATAAATGTGAATTCTGGTTGTCAGAAGTGACCTATCTGGGTCATGTAATATCTGGTAAAGGTATTGCTGTTAACCCTGAGCGAGTTCAAGCCGTCCTTAATTGGACTCCACCTGAATCGGTCAAGCAAGTTCGGAGCTTTCTGGGCTTAGCGAGCTATTGCCGTCGCTTTGTCGAAAACTTCTCCAAAGTTGCTAAACCTCTAACCGAACTCCTCAAGAAAGATAAAAAGTTTGAATGGACTCCACAATGTGAGCACAGCTTTCAGGAACTGAAAAGACGCCTGACTTCTGCTCCCGTACTGGTACCGCCAGACTTCTCCAAGGATTTTGTTATCTACTGCGACGCCTCGCGACAAGGACTAGGTTGCATTCTCATGCAAGATCGACACGTAATTGCCTACGCTTCACGGCAATTGCACCCACACGAGGAGAATTATCCTACTCATGATCTAGAGCTTGCAGCTGTAGTCTATGCACTTAAGACCTGGCGACATTACCTCCTCGGTAATCGTTGCGAAATATTCACTGATCACCAAAGTTTGAAGTACATCTTCACCCAACCGGATCTGAACCTCAGGCAAAGACGTTGGGTTGAATTGATCACAGACTTCGACCTAGGAATAACCTACACCCCAGGGAAAGCCAACGTCATGGCTGATGCGCTAAGTCGTAAATCTTATTGTAACAACCTGATGTTACAACAAAGTCAACCGCTTCTCCATGAGGAATTTCGGAAGCTTAACCTTCACATTGTACCTCAAGGTTTTCTTTCCACTTTGGTGGCAAAACCTACCCTTACGGATCAGATTATCAAAGCACAGAAGGTAGATCCGGGAATCTCCCGCATCAAGAGAAACATTCAGAAAGGAATTGCGAATTGCTTCTCCATTAATGATCAAGGGGTCGTATACTTCGGGAATCGACTAGTGGTTCCCAAAGTGCGAAACCTGAGGCGTTTGATCCTTAAGGAAGCTCATGAATCTCCTCTCACCATTCATCCCGGTAGTACTAAGATGTATCAGGACCTACGCCAGAGGTTCTGGTGGACTAGGATGAAGAGAGAAATTGCTCAGTATATTGCTAATTGCGACGTCTGTCGTCGTGTAAAAGCAGAGCATCAACGGCCTGCTGGCACCCTTCAACCCTTAGCTATTCCTGAATGGAAATGGGATAAAATTGGTATGGATTTCATTACCGGTTTTCCCAGGACCAAGAGAGGGAATAATGCTATTTTCGTCGTGGTCGATCGTCTTTCCAAAGTAGCCCATTTCTTACCTGTTCGTGAGAGTATAACCGCTAGCCAGCTGGCAGACTTATACATCTCTCGAATAGTGTCCCTCCATGGTGTTCCTTTGGAAATTAACTCGGATCGAGGAAGTCTTTTCACCTCTCGATTTTGGGAAAGTTTCCAAAATGCTATGGGGACTCGTCTCTCCTTTAGCACCGCTTTCCACCCTCAGTCAAGTGGTCAAGTGGAACGCGTCAACCAGATTCTAGAAGACATGCTTCAAGCCTCTGTTATCTCATTCGGAATGGACTGGGAGAAGTGCCTTCCATTTGCCGAATTCGCTTACAACAACAGCTATCAATCTAGCTTGGGTAAAGCCCCTTTTGAAGTTCTCTATGGACGACGGTGTCGAACACCCCTTAACTGGTCAGAGACCGGGGAAAGACAATTCTTTGGCCCGGATATGATTCAGGAAGCAGAAGAACAAGTTCGTATCGTTCGTGAAAAATTGAAAACAGCCCAATCTCGTCAAAAGAGTCAATATGACCGAAAACATAAGGCTATGACTTTCGAGGTTGACGAGAAGGCTTATCTTCGGGTCACCCCTCTGAAGGGAACCCATCGTTTCGGTATCAAAGGCAAATTGGCTCCTCGTTACATTGGACCTTTTCGCATTCTTGCCAAACGAGGAGAAGTTGCCTACCAATTGGAACTACCTCCGCACCTCTCCAGAGTTCACGATGTCTTCCACGTTTCTCAGCTCAGGCGTTGCTTCTCGGATCCTATCCGTGAAGTGGACCATGAAACGCTTGATCTCCAAGATAATCTTACATATCGAGAGTACCCCATTCGTATCCTCGATCAAGCCGAACGTACCACGCGACGTCATAATATCAAGTTTCTCAAGGTTCAATGGTCGCACCATTCTGAGGATGAAGCAACTTGGGAAAGGGAGGATCGTCTTCGACTTGAATACCCCGCCTTCTTCGCGGAGGAACCCAAATCTCGGGACGAGATTCTTTTGAGTGGGGGTGAGTTGTCACACCCTAGCTAGTCATGCATTAGAGTGTTGCATCATGTTTACTCTTTCATCAGAAACTTGAAATGGGGATGACAGAACCCCCAGTCCCCTCTGAAACCAACTAGGGTTACTAAAATAATTTTTCAATGAACCTGAAATGCCCTTCTAAAATGCCCATCATTTTTGCCTTGGTTCAGAACCTCTGCCAAAAGTGGTGCACATTTTCCTAGGCCATCCTAAGGTTTTTGATTTAAATCATAAATATTTGAATTTGGGCATTTAAAATAATATAAAATATTTAAATGCTCAAATATCTCCAAACTAAAATGTTTCATGTTGGAAATAATCCAACTATGGGCCAGAAATAGTTTGGTGATTTTTGGAGTTGCCTAGGTATTTTATTTAATTCAACAAAGTTGCAGATATATTTAAATAAAAACAGAAACAGAAAAACTAAAAGGGAGAAGCTTACCTGGGCTCCTCCCTGTGCAGCCCAGCCAGCTGGCCGGCCCAGCCAGCAGCCGGCCCAGCCCACCTCCCTCCTCTGTCGTCTTCGTCCCGACAGAGGGAGGGGAGTGTGGCCGGCGCGCGCGCACGGCCACCGCGCCATGCCACCTCTCTCCCTGCCTGCCTGCCCTCCCCTCCTCGCCTCGGTGTCCCTGGACGACGCCACGCCTCCCCCCTGCTCTCTCTCACTCTCCCCCGGCTCTCCCCTCGCTCTCTCCCTCGCCCGGCCGAACACCACCGTCGCCGCCGTTCGCCTTAGCCGCTGTCTCCGACCACCCCTCGCTCCCCCGACTAGCTCAGGAGCTCCGCCTCGACTCCCTCTTCCTCCCCACCGCTCCACAGCTCCCCGGAAGCCCTGCATCGCCGCCACGTCGCCGTTCCCCTCTTCGGGCTCCGACCACCGTCGCCGTCGAATTCGCCGTCTCCAGCGCGTCCCCGAGCCCGCTTCGACGCCCACTGCAACCGCGGTGAGCTACGCCACCGTTTTCCCCTCTCCTTCCCCTCGTTCCCTCACCGTAGCCTCCTCCCCACCACGGCCGAACCTCCGCCGTCGCCGAGCTCGCCGTCGACGCAGCTCCGGTGACCATTTGGTCACCCCGGCGAGTCCAACGAGTTCGCAAGACCCCGTAGAGCATCCCTAGCGCCTCGCTTTGCTCGACTTCAAGCTCCAGCACCGCTCCCGTGCACGACCGAACCCCGGCGGCCGCAGCCGAGCTCGCCGCCGTCGACCCCGGCCACCCCGACCCCAACGGGCTCCGCCAAGAGCTGCGGGTTGCCCTCAGCTCCACTCCGGTGGCCTCCGCGGTCCATTTGGTGGCCGAAATGGCCAAAACCACTCCCGCCGCCGCGTCGGGCTCGCCGGCGACTAAACGCCGGCAGCCGACTTTGACTTTGACCATGGGTGGGCCCTGGTTGACTCCCCTGAGTCAATGACAGATGGGGCCCAGCCCTGTTAATTAAACAGGATTAGTTTTAATTAAGTTTTAATTAAAATAATCACCCTGACATGCGGGACCCACTGTCAGGTTTGACCCAGACCTGTTCCGTTGACCTGCTGACGTCACACTGACGTCAGGCTGACGCAGTAATTGAATTTCTGGATTTAAATTAAATCAGGAAATTCCAGAATATTATTTAAACTTCAAAAATTCATAACTTTTATTCTGTAACTCCAAATTGGACAAATTATATATGAAAAATGATCAGAAAAATCCAATCTATCCATCTGTACTATTTTCATGCATGATCAAACAAGTTAAATTGATGTTTTAATCAGAATAAGAAAAGGCACTTTAAAAGGCCATATTTGAATTTGGAATTTGAATCTTTGATTCAAATTTGCTCAAAACCCTACTGGCTTTAGTTGCATTAGCCCAACACACTCATATTGCCATGTTTCATGCATGCATCATATTGTTGCACATTGTTTGGTGATGCCTGTGTATCGTTATCCTTTGCGACAGGATCTATCCCCGAGGAGTACCGTGATTACCCTAACGAGGAATCGTATCCGTGCAACGAATCATCAGGCAAGCAACCAACCATTTGATCATATCGATACAATCCCATGTTCTCGCTCCTGCTCTATTTTACTGCATTAAGACAACGCGATTCAAACTGCTGTGTGCTACGGTAGTTGAACCCATTTCCTCTGCATGACCTGTCATTGCCACAGTAACTAGATGAAACCCACTAGCATGTGTAGGAGTTGATTGAGCCATAGGTATGTGTTGTTCCTACCTTGCTATGCCTGCTATGCTTAGAGTTGTGTCAGGTCTGGTTCATCTGGGTGATGGGCTAGAGTGAAATGATTATGTCGGTAATAAGAGTGGTGTGGTGAACACGATTTGGTAAAGGTATCGATGAGAGGCCATGTAGGAGTACATGGTGGGTTGTTTCATTGAAGCCGACCTTAAGCACTGAGATCTGTATGTGTGATTTAAGATACAGCTACTACCATGCATTGGGCCCTGAAATATGACCCCGCTCGACTTCTTATTCACCCTAGCTCTCTGTCCAGGAGTTGCAAGTAGTTTCTGGTGTTTGTAGCCTACTGGAGGCCGTGGACAGCGCTGACCGTAGGGGTGGGCTGTGATGCGGTAGGTACGTGGCCGGGTGTACCGAATACCCGTTAGGTATCTCGGGAACCCTGTTCACATCGTTCGGGGCCG
>NW_025232213.1:9455-10081 GCF_018294505.1 Triticum aestivum | reverse complement strand
CTGAGGAGAAGGTTGCAGTCGACCTGCACCTCGTCGTCCTTGCGGATAAGGATGGAGCGCACATTGTATTTGTGGTGTAGCTCCGAAGAGAAAGTTGCAGTCGCCCTGCACCTCGTCGTCCCTGCGGATAAGGATGGAGCGCACATTGTATTTGTGGCGCAGCTCCGAGGAGAAGGTTGCAGTCGACCTGCACCTCATCGTCCTTGCGGATAGGGATGTGTTTCAAACTTAGGCGAGTACCGGACTGCAGCTAAGCCCCCTGAGTGGGAGAGTTGCTCACCACTCGGTGGGATTTTTCAAACTTAGGCGAGTACTGGACTGCAGCTAAGCCCCCGAGTGGGAGGCTTTCTCACCACTCGGTAGGATTTTTCAAACTTAGGCGAGTACTGGACTACAGCTAAGCCCCCGAGTGGGAGGGTTGCCCACCACTCGGTAGGATTTTTCAAACTTAGGCGAGTACTGGACTGCAGCTAAGCCCCCGAGTGGGAGGGTTGCTCACCACTCGGTAGGATTTTTCAAACTTAGGCGAGTACTGGACTGCAGCTAAGCCCCCGAGTGGGAGGCTTGCTCACCACTCGGTAGGATTTTTCAAACTTAGGCGAGTACTGGACTGCAGCTAAGCCCCC
>NW_025232213.1:0-905 GCF_018294505.1 Triticum aestivum | reverse complement strand
CAAACTCGTAACACAGATACTCATCTCTATGATCATATCACAGACATTTTATCCTCTTGTCACGACGATCTTCAACTTCACTCTGAAATTACTTGAACCTTTCAATAATTCAGACTTGTGTTTCATCAAGTAAATACACTCAGCATCTACTCAAATCATCTGTGAAGTAAGAACATAACGATATCCACTGCATGCCTCAGCACTCATTGGACTGCATACATCAAAATGTATTACTTCCAATAAGTTGCTCTCTTGTTCCATCTCACTGAAAACGAGGCCTTTCAGTCATCTTGCCCATGTGGTATGATTTGCATGTCTCAAGTGATTCAAAATCAAGTGAGTACAAACGATCCATTTGCATGGAGTTTCTTCATGCACATATACCAATAGACATGGTTCGCATGTCTCAATCTTTTCAAAAACGAGTGAGTCCAAAGATCCATCTACATAGAGCTTCTTCATGCATTCTATACCAATATGACTCAAATGGCAGTGCCACAAGTATGTGGAGCTATCATTACTATTTTATATCTTTTGGCACGAACATGTGTATCACTACGATCGAGATTCATTTTAGGTGCAAGACCATTGAAGGTATTATTCAAATAAACAGAGTAACCATTATTCTCCTTAAATGAATAACCGTATTGCGATAAACATAATCCAATCATGCTCAACGCAAACACCAAATCTCGATGGTAGAGGGAGCATGCGATGCTTGATCACATCAACCTTGGAAACACTTCCAACACATATCGTCATCTCACCTTTAGCTAGTCTCCGTTTATTCCGCAGCTTTTATTTCGAGTTACTAACACTTAGCAACCGAACCGGTATCTAATACCCTGGTGCTGCTAGGAGTACTAGTAAAGTACACATTCATATAATGTATATCCAATATACTT
>NW_025232212.1:0-10084 GCF_018294505.1 Triticum aestivum | reverse complement strand
TTAGCCCAACACACTCATATTGCCATGTTTCATGCATGCATCATATTGTTGCACATTGTTTGGTGATGCTTGTGTATCGATGTCCTTTGCGACAGGTTCTGCCCCCGAAGAATACCGTGATTACCCTAACGAAGAACCATATCAGTGCATCGAACCATCAGGCAAGCAACCAACCATTTGATCATATCGATACAATCCCATGTTCTCGCTCCTGCTCTCTTTTACTGCATTAAGACAACGCGATTCAAACTGCTGTGTGCTACGGTAGTTGAACCCATTTCCTCTGCATGACCTGTCATTGCCACAGTAACTAGATGAAACCCACTAGCATGTGTAGGAGTTGATTGAGCCATATGTATGTGTTGTTCCTACCTTGCTATGCCTGCTATGCTTAGAGTCGTGTCAGGTCTGGTTCATCTGGGAGATGGCTAGAGTGAAATGATTATGTCGGTAATGGGAGTGATGTGGTGAACACGATTTGGTAAAGGTATCGATGAGAGGCCATGTAGGAGTACATGGTGGGTTGTTTCATTGAAGCCGACCTTAAGCACTGAGATCTGTATGTGTGATTTAAGAATCAGCTACTACCATGCATTGGGCCCGAAACCAATGGACCCTCTCGGCTTCTTATTCACCCTAGTTCTCCGTCCAGGAGTTGCAAGTAGTTTCTGGTGTTTGTAGCCTACTGGAGGCCATGGACAGCGCTGACCGTAGGGGTGGGCTGTGATGCGGTAGGTACGTGGCCGGGTGTACCGAATACCCGTTAGGTATCTCGGGAACCCTGTTCACATCGTTCGGGGCCGTATGGGAATCCTCGGCCGGACTCCCTGCGGATGGAACCTGAATAGGCGATAAACCTGGACTGGAGGCTTAGGTGATTTGGTAGGTCGTGGCCGACACCCACGTTGGGCTTCCGCTTGAAGGTTGCCGAGTACATGTCGTGTAAACGACGGTAAGTGGTGAGAGCGTGTATGAAGAAGTACACCCCTGCAGGGTTAACATGATCTATTCGAATAGCCGCGTCCGCGGTAAAGGACTACTTGGTTGCCTATACAGTTCATAGACAAGTAAATGGAAACTACTAAAAGCCTCAAGATAAGTGTGAGTGCCGAGGATGGCTCTTCCGTAGGAAGACGGAGGTGGATCCTTGGTAGTGTATTGAAGTGGTGAGTAGTGGACTCGTGTGCGCAAAACCATTTCAAGTTGGAGTATCGTAGGATAGTCTAGCCAAGAGTCAAAGCTGGCTTGCTGCAATAACTCCACCAACCCTTCTTGATACTATGCATGTATGTAGGATCTGATGTAAGTCTTGCTGAGTACCTTTGTACTCATGTTGCTATAATCTACATTTTTACAGAAGACGCTGCAACCCCTTCTGATGGGTTCTATGTAGACGTTGACATCAACGAGTAGGCTAAAGACCCAGGTGGTGACCCTGAGCTTGTGATGGACCACGTAGTATAGCTAGGCTTTCCAAGCCTCTTTTATTTTACTAGTTGTCTGTACTCAAACAAGTTACTTCCGCTGCTAGCTTGTATGACTGTATGACTTGTATGTTGGGTCGTGAGACCCGTACCTTTGTGAATGTTATGTATGGCTCCCTGAGCCTTAAATAAAGTACTTGTGTCATAGAGTCATGTTGTGATGCTTCATTGTATTTGCACATATCGAGCATATTGTGTGTATGATTGAAATGCTTGGTATGTGTGGGATCTGACTATCTAGTTGTTTATCTTTAGTAGCCTCTCTTACCGGGAAATGTCTCCTAGTGTTACCGCTGAGCCATGGTAGCTTGCTACTGCTCTGGAACACTTAGGCTGGCCGGCATGTGTCCTTCTTCGTTCCTGTGTCTGTCCCTTCGGGGAAATGTCATGCTTGAGTACCGGAGTCCTGTTAGCCCGCTACAGCCCGGTTTACCGGAGTCCTGCTAGCCCAGTGCTACAGCCCGGTCCCACTTGCTGATGACCGACACGTTCGAAGTTGGGTCATGGATGCCTGTCCCTGTAAGTCTGTGCCACTTTGGGTTTACGACTAGTCATGTCAGCCCGGGCTCCTTATCATATGGATGCTAGCGACACTATCATATACGTGAGCCAAAAGGCGCAAACGGTCCCGGGAAAAGGTAAGACGACACCCGTGGGGATACCGTGCGTGAGGCCGCAAAGTGATATGAGGTGTTACCAGCTAGATCGATGTGACATCGAGTCGGGGTCCTGACAGCGTTGGCATCAGAGCCGGACTGCCTGTAGGTTCTCCAAGCCCAAATGGTCGATGTTGAGTCTAGAAATTCTTTAGTTATATGTAGGGGAATTGTTTGTGGGATGGAACGTAAGGCTCTTTTTACTCCTCTATCTTATGACATTCTGATCTAAGTCAGTCCATTCTTCCACCGGGGGTTAAGGAATTAGGATCTGTTCTCTCTATCAGGATCACGAGTTACTAATCAGTAGTACCTTATAAGTTTGATGGATACAAGCCTAGTTCAGTTCTACTACCACATTATGTTGTTAGAATGGTTTCAGAACTTTGATATGGTGATGTTGAGTGTGTACGAAATCCTTTGTCAAATGTCTCAAAATCCTTTTTGAGCATTTACAGCTGTTATGCTGCCGAAATTTTGCTAGAAATTCTAATGCCTTTGCATTAAGATTGTGCTTTCAGATGGCCACTCGCGACCTCAATCAAGTGGTTCGCCTGACTCGATGCCTAGATGTACCCGGCCATACTGCTAAGTTGGTCAGGGTAATGACTGAGGCTGGATACCGCTGGTATCCTGAGTACACGGTCGAAGAGCAATTTCGGGACTTCAATCAAAGCCAGTATCTCTGCACTGTCCGGATATTTCCATCTTATCCTGGATCCACCGAGCCTCTTCACTATTCCTATGGACTCGGGGTTACCATTGAGATGGCTGTGCAGGACGCCGCCTACTCTATGATGACCATTATGCGAGTCAGATCTGGTTTATTTCGGGACTCTGACTTCCGGTATATGCCAGGATCACTTCCGGGAGCACAAGGGTATCTCCAGGCTATCTATGCTGACTCCACTCAGGAGGATTCACGGACTCGCACCACTGCTGAGATGCTCGAGGATAAGGACCGTGAAAATCGGGCCTTGAGGTTAGAGCTCTTCAATACCCGTGCTGACCACTGGGCCACTTTGACTCGGTTCGCACCGGCGGTGCAAGCTGGATATTCAGATATGCGCGATCTCTATCCTGTGAGATCTGCTCTGCCAGACGTGATGGTTTGGCGTGATGTAGGAGGCATCACCCCACCTCGCGGTCCCCGCAGGCCACCGTTTGTTGGTCCAAGGCCTCATCCTAGCCCCTATGGTCCACAAGCTCCGCGAGACCGTCTGTTTCCGGATGAACATGTTGAGCTTCCAGGCTATGGAGGTGACTTCTACGAGGACTACTACGGATCGGTCTGAGTTAGTGATAGTATCACTAGTTCGCACTAGCTGTGTCATCTATCGTCCCGCGTGACTCGTAGGATATGACCTAGTTTGTACTCTTTCCGGAGATGTAGAAAAATAATGTATAGGAGCTTGGAATGCCTCCGATGAGATGTAATCCTCTTTTCACCGTAATAGTACTTTGTTTGGTCTTGTACTAAACCCTGTATGGTGTGTATGACGATGGAATAAAGAAGCAGTTTCTGTATCTACCATGTCTTACGGATGATCATCTTGCATTCCGAGTTATTCCTTACATTATGTATCCTATGTCGGAATTTTACCATCCTGACTAAATCATTGTCTTGTTTACCTAGGATGGTCAACACGCGCGCTAACCCTGCTTCCCAAGAGCAGGCCGAAGGCAGTGAAGCCAGGGATGCAAATCTGCCTCATCCTCCTTCACTAGCCGAGGTTATGATGGAAGCTGAGAGAAACAAGCGGGAGACAAACCGTTTGTTGGAGCGTATTGAACAGAATACAGCACACCATCAGAGGGCTAACGTGGTGTCACTCAGTGATTTTATCAAATTGCATCCACCCACGTTCCACCACTCCGTCGAGCCTCTCGACGCTGATGACTGGCTTCGCAGTATCTCTCACAAGCTGCGTTCCGCGCTGGTAGCGGAGGCTGACAAGGTCACCTTTGCTGCATATCATCTTGAAGGCCCCGCCAGTCTATGGTGGGAGAATTATGGAGCCATGCGCCCAGCGGGCCATGTCACCACTTGGGCTGAGTTCAGCGAGGCTTTCCGTGAACATCACATTCCGGAGGGTCTCATGGACCGTAAACGTGAAGAATTTTGCAGTTTCACCCAAGGCCGACTTTCTGTGGATGCCTATAGCAGAGAGTTTGGTAATCTCGCCCGATATGCAACTGAGGAAGTGTCTACTGACGCCAAGAAGCAAGCAAGGTTCCGTAAGGGCCTTAGTCCTGAGCTTCGCCGCGACCTCCGTCTGCATGAGTGCACATCTTTTTCGAAACTTGTCAACAAAGCCATCAGTGCTGAAACTGGTCAGACTGACTATGACGCAACACGCAAGCATGGACGTGACATGGGTTCCTCATCCGGTGCTGGTCCTCAGAAGCGCCGCGTGTGGGTACCCAACACCGCCCTGCCACCCAGGTTCACACCGAGGCCATCCTTCCAGGCGCCTCGCCCTGTTCAACAGTCTGCACCAACCAAGCCCTATGGGGGTCCATCCAATAATGCTCCTCCACGTACCAGTTCCGTGACTTGTTTCAAGTGTGGGGAATCTGGTCACTATATGCGTGAGTGTCCCCAGACCAACCCCAATCAATCTGCTAAAACTGTTGGCCGTGGCAAGCCGACAGGAAAAGTGTTTCATGCTAAACCGGTCACCGCTTCACGTGGCCATGTCAACTGTATCTCTGCCGAAGAAGCTCAAGAAGATCCCAACGTCGTTCTCGGTACGCTTCTTGTTAATTGCCACCCGGCATCTGTTCTTTTCGATACAGGAGCCTCTCATTCTTTTATATCTGAAAATTATGCTCGTTTGCATAACGTTGCATTCTGTGACTTGCCATCCTCCATGGTAATTCAAACTCCGGGATCCAAATGGCAAACTTCTAGAGTAAGCCATGGAAATGAAATCCAAGTCGATAGACTTGTTTTCCTCGCATCTTTGATAGCCCTTAAATCTTCAGATATTAATATCATTTTGGGTATGGACTGGATGTCAGCTCATCAAGCCAAAATTGATTGCTTCTCTAGGACTGTTCAACTCACCCATCCTTCGGGGAAGATAGTCAATGTCTTGACCCGAATAGCCAAGCGACAATTATATTCTCTTAACGCCAGCCCTTTGCCAGACCTTGAGGACGTTCCGGTAGTCCGTGACTTCCCGGATGTCTTTCCAGAGGAATTGCCAGGTGTTCCACCTGACAGGGATGTTGAGTTCGTAATAGACCTCATTCCAGGAACTGTTCCGATTGCTAGAAGACCTTATAAGATGGCACCCCTAGAACTAGCCGAGCTTAAGAAACAACTCGATGAATCCTTGAAAAAGGGTTTCATCCGACCTAGCTCATCTCCGTGGGCTTGCCCCGTCCTATTCGTCAAGAAGAAGGATGGTACGGACCGGATGGTTGTAGATTACCGACCCGTCAATCTGGTCACAATTAAGAACAAATACCCGCTTCCCAGGATCAACGATCTGTATGATCAGCTCGCTGGATCCTCAGTCTTCTCCAAGATGGATTTGAGGTTGGGATACCATCAAATCAAAATCAGAAACGGGGACATTCCTAAAACGGCCTTTGTTACTCGTTATGGCCAATACGAGTACACCGTCATGTCCTTCGGTTTAACCAACGCTCCAGCCACCTTTTCTCGGTTAATGAACTCAATCTTCATGGAGTATTTGGATAAATTCGTCGTAGTTTATCTCGATGATATACTCATCTACTCCAAGAACGAGGAAGAACATGCCGAACATCTAAGGCTAGTGTTGAAGAAACTTCGAGAGCATCGCCTTTATGCCAAATTTTCAAAATGTGAATTCTGGTTGCCAGAAGTGACCTATCTGGGTCATGTAATATCTGGTAAAGGTATTGCTGTTAACCCTGAGCGAGTTCAAGCCGTCCTTAATTGGACTCCACCTGAATCGGTCAAGCAAGTTCGGAGTTTTCTAGGCTTAGCGAGCTATTGTCGTCGCTTTGTCGAGAACTTCTCCAAGGTTGCCAAACCTTTAACCGAACTCCTCAAGAAAGATAAGAAGTTCGAATGGACTCCACAATGTGAGCACAGCTTTCAGGAACTGAAAAGACGCCTGACCTCTGCTCCCGTGCTGGTACCGCCAGACTTCTCCAAGGACTTTGTTATCTACTGCGACGCCTCGCGACAAGGACTAGGTTGCATTCTCATGCAAGATCGACACGTAATTGCTTACGCTTCACGGCAATTGCACCCACATGAGGAGAATTATCCTACTCATGATCTAGAGCTTGCAGCCGTAGTCTATGCACTTAAGACCTGGCGACATTACCTCCTCGGTAATCGTTGCGAAATATTCACTGATCACCAAAGCCTGAAGTATATTTTCACCCAACCGGATTTGAATCTCAGGCAGAGACGTTGGGTTGAATTGATCACAGACTTCGACTTAGGAATAACCTACACCCCAGGGAAAGCCAACGTCATGGCTGATGCGCTAAGTCGTAAATCTTATTGTAACAACCTGATGTTACAACAAAGTCAACCGCTTCTCCATGAGGAATTTCGGAAGCTTAACCTTCACATTATACCTCAAGGTTTTCTTTCCACCTTGGTGGCAAAACCTACCCTTACGGATCAAATTATCAAAGCACAGAAGGTAGATCCGGGAATCTCCCGCATCAAGAGAAACATTCAGAAAGGAATTGCGAATTGCTTCTCCATTAATGATCAAGGGGTCGTATACTTCGGGGATCGACTAGTGGTTCCCAAAGTGCGCAACCTGAGGCGATTGATCCTTAAGGAAGCTCATGAATCTCCTCTCACCATTCATCCAGGTAGTACTAAGATGTATCAGGACCTACGCCAGAGGTTCTGGTGGACTAGGATGAAGAGAGAAATTGCTCGGTATATTGCAAATTGCGACGTCTGTCGACGTGTAAAAGTAGAGCATCAACGGCCTGCTGGCACCCTTCAACCCTTAGCTATTCCTGAATGGAAATGGGATAAAATTGGTATGGATTTCATTACCGGTTTTCCCAGGACCAAGAGAGGGAATAATGCTATCTTCGTCGTGGTCGATCGTCTTTCCAAAGTAGCTCATTTCTTACCTGTTCGTGAGAGTATAACCGCTAGTCAGCTGGCAGATCTGTACATCTCCCGAATAGTGTCTCTCCATGGTGTTCCTTTGGAAATTAACTCGGATCGAGGAAGTCTTTTCACCTCTCGATTTTGGGAAAGTTTCCAAAATGCTATGGGAACCCGTCTCTCCTTTAGCACCGCTTTCCACCCTCAGTCGAGTGGTCAAGTGGAACGCGTCAATCAGATTCTAGAAGACATGCTTCGAGCCTCCGTTATCTCTTTCGGAATGGACTGGGAGAAGTGCCTTCCATTTGCCGAATTCGCTTACAACAACAGCTATCAATCTAGCTTGGGTAAAGCCCCTTTTGAAGTTCTCTATGGACGACGATGTCGAACACCCCTTAACTGGTCAGAGACCGGGGAAAGACAATTCTTTGGCCCGGATATGATTCAGGAAGCAGAAGAACAAGTTCGTATCGTTCGTGAAAAGTTGAAAACAGCCCAATCTCGTCAAAAGAGTCAATATGACCGAAAACATAAGGCTATGACTTTCGAGGTTGACGAGAAGGCATATCTTCGGGTCACCCCTCTGAAGGGAACCCATCGTTTCGGTATCAAAGGCAAATTGGCTCCTCGTTACATTGGACCTTTTCGCATTCTTGCCAAACAAGGAGAAGTTGCCTACCAGTTGGAACTACCTCCGCACCTCTCCAGAGTTCACGATGTCTTCCACGTTTCGCAACTCAGGCGTTGCTTCTCGGATCCTATCCGTGAAGTGGACCACGAAACGCTTGATCTCCAAGATGATCTTACATATCGAGAGTACCCCATTCGTATCCTCGATCAAGCCGAATGTACCACGCGACGTCATAATATCAAGTTTCTCAAGGTTCAATGGTCGCACCATTCTGAGGATGAAGCAACTTGGGAAAGGGAGGATCGTCTTCGACTTGAATATCCCGCCTTCTTCTCGGAGGAACCCAAATCTCGGGACGAGATTCTTTTGAGTGGGGGTGAGTTGTCACAACCTAGCTAGTCATGCATTAGAGTGTTGCATCATGTTTACTCTTTCATCAGAAACTTGAAATGGGGATGACAGAACCCCCAGTCCCCTCTGAAACCAACTAGGGTTACTAAAATAATTTTTCAATGAACCTGAAACGCCCTTCTAAAATGCCCATCATTTTTGTCTTGGTTCAGAACCTCTGCCAAAAGTGGTGCACATTTTCCTAGGCCATCCTAGGGTTTTTGAATTAAATCATAAATATTTGAATTTGGGCATTTAAAAATAATATAAAATATTTAAATGCTCAAATATCTCCAAACTAAAATGTTTCATGTTGGAAATAATCCAACTATGGGCCAGGAATAGTTTGGTGATTTTTGAAGTTGCCTAGGTATTTTATTTAATTCAACAAAGTTGCAGATATATTAAATAAAAACAGAAATAGAAAAAAAGGGGGAAAACTTACCTGGGCTCCTCCCTGTGCGGCCCAGCCAGCTGGCCGGCCCAGCAAGCCAGCCCAGCCCACCACCGCCGTCGTCCTCCTGGCGCCAGTCGGCCAGGCGTGTGGCCGGCGCGCGCGCACGGCCGGAGCGCCACGCCACCAGCCCGTCTGCCTGCCTCCCTCGCCAGCGCGACGCCGCGGCGCTTCTTCTCGGTGCCGCCCCGATCCCCTGGCCTTATCCCTCTCTCTCTCCCGTGCTGCTCCCTCCCTCTCTCTCACGGCCGAACACCACCGTCGCCGCCGTTCGCCATAGCCGCCGTCTCCGACCACCCCTCGCTCCCCCGACTAGCTCAGGAGCTCCGCCTCGACTCCCTCTTCCTCCCCACCGCTCCACGGGTCTCCGGAAGCCCTGCATCGCCGCCACGTCGCCGTTCCCCTCTTCGGGCTCCGACCACCGTCGCCGTCAAATTCGTCATCTCCGGCGCGTCCTCGAGCTCGCTTCGACGCCCACTTCAACCGCGGTGAGCCCCCGAGTCGTTTCCCCCTTCTCCCCTGGTCTCTCCCGACATCTAGGCCCTAGCCCCACCTCGGCCGAGAGCTCCACGCCGCCGACGATGTCGCCGTCGTGGCCACGATCGCCGTAGCGCCCAACCGAGCACACCATCGTGCTCCACACCTCACTAGGAGCACGTAGCACGCACCAACACCTCCCCTAACGCCCTGCAACGCCGTTTCCGACCGCACCCGAACTCCGACCGCCGCAGCCGAGCTCGCCGTCGTCAACTCCGGCCACCCCGAGCCCAACCACCACCACCAATAGTCGCGGCTCAACCTCAGCAACACGTAGATGCCTTCCGCCGTCCATTTGGTTGCCGGAATGGCAAAAAGCACTTTCGCCGCCGTCTCGGACCTCGCCGGCGTCATGTCGCCGGTGGGGTTTGACTTGCCCGACCTGGGGTTTGACCCCCCAGGGTCACTGACGCGTGGGCCCTGTCGGCCAGGTGGTTAGGTTAGCGCTAACTACTGTTAGTCAACCCCCCTGACACTGACAGTGGGCCCCAGCGCCTCTAATCCCTAATTAGGATTAAATTAAACCTGTTAAACCCCCCCTGTCACTGACGTGTGGCCCCCACACGTCAGGTTTGACTTCAGCCAGCCGCAGTTGACCACTGACGTCATGCTGACGTCATGCTGGCGCAATAATTATATTCTGGATTTAAATTAAATCAGGAAATTCCAGAATATTATTTAAACTTCAAAAATTCATAACTTTTATTCTGTAACTCCAAATTGGACAAATTATATATGAAAAATGATCAGAAAAATTCAATCTATCCATCTGTACTATTTTCATGCATGATCAAACAAGTTAAATTGATGTTTTAAGCAGAACAAGGAAAAGCACTTTAAAAGGCCATG
>NW_025232211.1:0-10084 GCF_018294505.1 Triticum aestivum | reverse complement strand
TCGCCAAGTTAGGGCACGGTGGATTGAACTGCTCGGTCTCCTATTCATCCCATCTAGCAGTTCATCGTGTGGTAAATATAACTCTATTTTTACCAGCTTTTTGATCCTCAATGATTCATCCAATTTACCAAAATTGGTTTCTGTCTATACAAAGTTAGATCTATTCTGTCTGCATCTCATACTGCCTAGTATATTCACTTAAGTTTGATATCTAGTTAGATTCCTGACTTGTCCTTATTCACGGATTCGTACAAATCTGGAACCAACTCTCAGCATATAAGTGAATGTCTTCGCAACATGAGGTCAATGTCTTCAAACTGATTTATCTTCAAAATCTTCTGAGAATGCATATGACCTCTTCCCCTTCCCTCGCATCTCTAATGTTGTCACAGGTACATGTCCGTTGGAGAATCCCTAGGTTCTCATAGTCTGCATTCGTTTGCAGAATTCTTACAACAACACATTGAATCTCCCGAAGCCAGTTCATGTCTGACCTGCAAGCAAAAACCTTTGAAGCCTTTGAACATATTGAAGCCATTCAGTTTCAAGTTCATGGCTGCAGAGAAATCAGTAAGGAAGGGTGGCAGACAGCATCGAGGGGGAACATCAAAAGATTTGCCTAATGACCTCGCAGAAATCTACAAGACAGATCCTGAAGAGGATTATAATTAGCGCAAGACCCGAATCCAATGGATTCAACGTTATTGGGCTGAACAATGGTTCAAGTACAAGTTCGTGACCCAGGAGTACGCTGAGAAAAATGTAATCAAAAGTCCTTGGGGTGATATTCTCTGTCGAGGCCTTCCCCCTAAGAACAAAGTTGAAGCTATTGCACAAGAATTCTATCCTTGTATGGTCCGTGGACCACAGCCTGAAAATGCCGATCCATCATCATTGCTCTGGTGTCGTGACGATAATCTCTTCAAGCGCAACTTCCAGTATGCAAAGGCATCGGCAAAGGAAAACAAGAAGTCATGGGGATTGGACTTCAATCCTGGTCCCTCTGCTCCCCGTGATGACGGCACACGTGAAGCTGAAGAAAATGAAATTGGTCCCTTCGCGAACCTTGATTGCCTCATATCTTACATCTTGGTACAAGGTGCCAAAGTGGATCATTCTGATAATGATGCTGATACTGATGAAGCCCCAACTCCTCCTCCAAGTCCACAGAAGCCAAAGAAAATTAAGGCTTCAACATCAGCTACACCTCCAAAAGCGTCACGTGTGAAGCCACTGGCCACTGCACCTCCTGAAGACAGTGTGCAGTCTGAAGATCTTTCACGGATCTCCAAGAAGACGGAGAAGAAAAAGAAAATCATCAAGAGTATTGATCAGACTTTGACTCCTGCTGCCATTCTGCGTGAAGAGCACATTGATCTGTCCAGCGATGATGATCTTGCAGATGATGCTCTTGAGCAACTGATCAAGAGCAAGGAAGAAGCAGAGATCTTCAACAATTTGCCTCTCTTTGACGTGGCAGTTATCCATAACTTCATTGATGAGTGGTTTGACACATCAAATCTCAGCTTTGATGATTTGCAACTTCCCATTAGCCTCAGCGTCTCCTTTAATGGTGCTATTGCTTCTGAGCTAGCTATTGCTCAGTGCATCGTCGAACTGAAGCACAAGATTGACTATGAAAAGGCTCAGTTCAAGAAGCATGTGGCCACGCTCAACGTGCAAGATGTCAAAAACTTCAAGATCATGTTGCACGAGCTCAAAGAAGCCTTTCACAAGAAGCGTGAAGAAGCTCGAGGCTCTAGAGAACGCATGAAGAGTCTGGCTGACAAGTGTGTGCTTGCCTACAATGAGGCTGAGAAGCGCAAGGCTCTTGGTTGTCCTGGCATCAGAAAGCTGGAACTCATGTGTGTTGAGCCTATCAAGTATATCAGACGGATCGAGTATCTTGAAGTCAGGGCGTTCTTGTATCATGAGGGCAAGGGTGTCAAAGGAGCTGTCAAGTGATCTCAGTAGTGTTTTGACCCCAGGATGGCTGCAAAGAAGAAGAAGTAATAGACAGTCCAATCTGCACCGTCAAGGCAAGAAGAACCTCACATAGTCTTCCCTAGCAGCATGACTGGCTCGAAGCCAAAGGTCATGTCAACCGCTTCAGAACAGAAGAAGACGAGGGCTGCAGAGGCTGAAGCCAGAAAAAGGAAAAACACTGAAGCCTCTGATGCTGCTCCCTCCAAGAGGAAGCGCAAAACCAAGAAGAATCGGGTTGCTCCCACAGAGTCCCTTGTTGTTGAACCCATCTCTGTGGTTCGTCCTGCATCTGCAAACCAAGAACTATGTATGATTATTGATGAGCCTGCTTCCACAGAGGCTCATGAAGCTGAAGAGATTCCAACAGTTGATCCCATCACTGCTGAAGACATTGGTCACCATGACAATGTCGAAGATGATGAAGTTCTTCCTCAGATTGAACACAATGTGGTATCATCGCCTGTTCTCATGAACAGCGAAATCATCAGCATTGGTCGTCCTCTAAAGCCAATTGCTCAGGATGCATCATGGGCTGATCGCCCGCAACAACAAGACTCCCCCAGTACTCCCCAACAACAACAAGTCACATCATCTATGCAAGTTGAAGAGGATGAGGACCTACCTACTCCATATCCAAAGGCGTCGCCTATATTACAAAGGCTTCACAAAGGACCAAAGCATCAAGTCCCTCTTTCGAGCATTCCAGAAGGAGAAGTGCACCATCAACCTGTTGCATGTCAAGTGTTTTCAGAAGCCACTCCAACTGTGAATGTCCCCGTGTCTGAAGCCCCAGCTGTGAAGACAATCCGGCTGCATCAGCCGATGATGAACATGAAGAAGAACGTGTCCCTACTCCCCCCATAACTGAAGAAGTTGTTCCTGAAGTGAACGTGTCTGTGCCAGACCCTCCAGCTCATCAAGTGGAGGTTGAAAATGTTGAGGCTGCCACCACTAACACGAATGAAGCCAATGACGTAGTCATGGCTGAAGCTAATGTGGAGCCGGCACTAAGCAACCTACCATAAGTCAATGCTGCAACTGCTCCTGAAGCTTCTGTTGTGGAGCCTGAAGCCACTGTTGCTGCCACTGCTCCTGTTCTGCCACCAAGGCCCTATACAATTGAGCAAGCTTACAACCATGGAGAGCTAATCATAGTAAGATGGCCCGTTCTGGTCCCTCCGCCTAATGTCTCTGGTCCTCAGTTTGACTATCACATTGAGCATAGGCCTCAGGTCTAGAAACCAAAGCCAAGATTGCCAAGGTTTCCAGGTACTGCCACACCTATCAGGTCCTTCATTGCAAATGGCTTCAAAAGCCACAACACCTTCTTTGACAGCTCAAAGAACCCCTACACAAGGCCAAGAATATCATCTGATCGTCTCTGGAGTCATCAGCAACAAAGCTATTACTCCTGTGTGCTGTATGATCAAGGGCGCATTTTCCCTCATATGCGCCTCAACACTGAAGCCATTGCTGGACTGCCATGCTTAGAAGAAGCACTTGACTGCTTTCGTGATGCTGGTCTGCTCAGCTTTGTGAAGGACAAAGAACATTGGAATGAAGAACTTTTGCTTCAATTCTATGCTACCCTCCACATTCGCGGCTACAACAGAGATACAAAGACATGGGTTCTCGAGTGGATGACAGGAAATGCATCATGAAGCCAAAGCTCTTGACATCATTGAGCTTACAGGCCTATCCACTCCCGGAGAGCTGTATGAACCTGGTTGTCAAAACCACCGCAATGCACTGGAGAGCATCTTCCATAAGCCAGAACCAAACATGAGCCAGATGTTGAGCATGATGAAGCCATTGCCACATGACGCTGAATACCCAAAGGAGTTCTTTGTTGATGACCTTGAGTATCTGCCGCCCACCATATATCACATCATCAGGCGGACTCTATGGCCTATCAAAGGACACTCATCAGCTGAAAAACTTGAAGGAGCCATGAAGACATTGGTCTTTTACATCCTCAATGGCATCAGCTTCAATGTACAAGATTTCTTCCTCAGGCAACTGGCTGCATCTGGATCTGACCTTTTCGGCCTGAAATTCTATGCTCCATGTGTCATGCGCCTCATCAAGCAACATTCTGCTATCAACTATCAGCCCTCTGCTTGCAATCATGTGATCTTTCTACCAAAGGTTGATATGTCAGTTGAAGCCATATATCCTGAGCCTGCCAAGAAGCCTCTTTGTCTTCAAAATGCTGAACACCAAAGCTTCACTTAGCCTATGGAAGGAGTCCAAGTTGTAACTCGTATCTATCCAATGGCTGGGAACACTCGTCTACCTCATCGTGCTCCAACTAAAGCTACTAAGAGCAAAATTGCTCAAAGGCCTAGGAAGCGCTCTCGTGTCCTAAATGACCGAGAACTTCTTGTGGCACTACATCAGAAACAAGATAAGCATCACTTTTGGCTCAAGCGTCAGATGCAAAGCCTCTTGGTGGACGTAAATCGCATTCGAAATATTGCCACCAAGAATGCATTTGTCACTCACGAAACTTGTCGGCGATCATGGAAGAGTTTGACCCTGCTTAGTGCTGAAGCAGATCTTCAAGACGATGGCTTCACTGAAAGATTCAAGTTTGACTCCACTCCTCCACAGAATGCTGTCCTACGAAGAACTCCATCTCTTGAAGACTCTGACTATTCTTCCTCCGCGGCAACTGTGCATGCCAATATGATCGATGATGAAGACGATGCTACTTCACCGCCCCCTACTTCTGCATGCATCGACACTTTACCATGTTTGTCTGCACCGCCAAATAACAACGACAACCCTACTGCTTCACCTACTCCTCATGAGGACGAGTAGATGCTCTATCTCTTCAAACCTTTTTGGTCATTACTGACAAAAGGCGGAGAAGCATATGAGTTTGATAGTCTTCAAGCGGGTTCATATGGGCGCGTGCTTATATTTTGCCTAGTGTTTACAACTCTTGCTTTTGATATATTTCGTTCTTTGAGTTGTAACACTTAAACTCGATGGTCGTCTACTACTCATTTGCTCTTTCATGTGCGATGATAACTTCCGCACTAAAATCAATCCGCACTTAGATCATTCCGCAGACGTCCATTTTTCATTATGCATGTCATTCTCTTAGTTATATCATTTCATGCATGATGAATTATCTTCATAAGTTGAAGAGGATCTCCACAAGTACAACCTACCATGTGCATTTGCATTCCCAAAGCAAATTACTTATATGCACATCTTCAGGGGGAGCCCTTGCCACTTATGAAGATAATAAACTATCCTTTACAATTTCACATACTTCTTTCCCGTTGAAAACTTCAACCAGTTTGTCATCAATCACCAGAAAGGGGGAGATTGTAAGTGCATCTAGTGCCACCCCTAGTTGGTTTTGGAGTATTGACGACAAAGTTGGTTGAGGGACTAATGCATTTGTGAGAATTGCAGGATAACGCAGGTAGTGTCCCTCATTGATTCGGTTTACCTACCGAAGATGACCCCTAAAAATGAATGAAGACATTGAAGACAATGGTGGTGTGTGAAGATATTCACACTGAAGACTATGACATGAGAAGACATTGAGTGAAGACTATGGAGCGCGAAGACTGAGTTGTTTCGTTGTTTCCTTTTCTTCTTTGTGAGTCATAGGAACCACCATACTGTTAAGTGGGGTCCAAGTGAACAAAGTCAGAGTGACTGAAGTGATGCTCAACCCAAATCCTATGTCTTCGAGCGAAGACAATGAGTGCAAATCTTATCCAGAGCGGGATGAGTCAGCTTTGCTTGTAGCCCAAGTAAAGTTGCCGTGTGTGTTTGAAATCTGACCGTTGGAACACGTGTCAGTTCCTTAGTGACCCAGGGTCATTTCGGACATATCAGGTCGGGTTGCCTTGTGGCTATAAATAGCCCACCCCCTACACCATAAATTGGTGGCTGCTCAGAGTTAGTTACGGCTTTTGTCGTTTTGAGAGCAACCCACCTCGAAGCCTTTGAGAGAGGAATCCTTGCGAGGACAAAGCCCAAACACCCAGAGCCAAAGAGTGTTAGGCATCACTGAAGTCTTTCTATCTGTGTGACCTGAAGACGTATTACACTTGAGGACTGTGTATCCTCCAGCCGGTTAGGCGTCACGTTCTGAGCATCCAAGAGTCATTGTGGATCGCCGGTGAACGAAGTCTGTGAAGGTTCGTAACTCTACCTTGAAGACTTATCAGAGTGATTGGGTGAGGACTGTGTGTCCTTAGCTCAAGGGGAATAAGGTGAAGACGCGGTCTTCTGAGTTGAATCTTAGCCTCCCTAACCAGACGTATAGTTGTCACAGCAACTGGAACTGGTCCAACAAATCATGTGTCTTCAACAAGTGACTGGTTCTATCCCTTCTCTTCTTTACTTTGAGTTTGTCTTCATGAAGTCATTGCTTATTTGTCTTATCTGTTTGACTTTATTGTTTGACTACTATCGTTGATTGGCTTCATACTATCTTCCATCCTGATCCTTACTACCTAGCTGCTATTAGTCTTTGTACATTCACATTATTGCATACTTGACAATGGCTTGCTTGTTGTAGTTTATCTTCCACTACATATCAATTAGGTCATTTCTATTGTTTGTCTTTGAAACTTCCACGTTTTGAAGACTTTGATAAAAATTGCCTATTCACCCCCCTCTAGTCAATAACTAGCACTTTCAGCTCTCGAGGAGATCCTCGCTACTTTTAGATACCTGCCGGAGTATCCAACATGCCCTAAGGCTATGGTTTGGTGTTGCATCCGGCGTACTCTGAAGCTTACATGGCCCATTGAGTCATTCTTCCAATAAGGTTCCACGCCCTGGGGTGGGCTTTGGTTTCTTGGGAATTGAATTGGCCGACTTACGAGAGTTCAGCCGTTTAGTTCGGACAAAGGTTCTGGTGAGGGCCGTACTATCCCAAAATTCTGTTTGGGTCTTCCAGGCGCTTTCCATCGCACAGTACTTTTGTACTATGGTTGCCAAGTTCGCAAAGTGTACTATGTCACGGCGACCTATAGCATTAAGGAGTCGTTTGTTCGTGTAGTTTTTGCAGAAAAGTGAGACTACGTCCTCTTTGTGGCAGTCCTCGACCTTGTTAAGCGCAAGGAGGAATCTGGCCCAGTAACGGTGTACCGTCTCCAGGGGCTCTTGCCTAATGTGGGAGAGATGGTCTAAGTCCGAGCGAGTGTCGTTGGATGAGTCTGGATTTTGATCCGATCTGACACCGGGGGGCACGGAAGGTTCCGAGCCTGACAGTTCGGGGTCTGGAGTATCACCCAATCTCTTCGGCCCGATGCCCGATTCTAAGTCCGGGACTCGGGTCATGTCTTCCTTTGAGTAGGTGTTTGGCTTACTGAGTTCGGTGATCCAGACATAATTCATCCTCAAAGTTTAGGGGCGACCCGTGTGTGGTTCCACCACTACCGCTATCTCATGGGTGGCCGGCGGGGATCTAATGTCCCTCTAGTCGAGTTTAAGCCCAATCCGGTCATAGTCTGTAGCGACCCCTAAAGCGGCGATGCGATCCAAGAGATCAATAAGAGAGGAGAGCTCTATCAGATCCATCTGTTCGGCAAGCTCCGAATTGATGCGAAGGTTATGCGTGATGACCCGAGAGGCCATCGTTGGCGCGACAGCCAATGGGGCGGCCATAATGAGGCTGCCAAGTCGGAGAATCTGGCCTACAGCCAGCGCTCCTCCAGAGATGATGTCGTCCTGGACAACGAGACGAGCCATCAAGCCTTGCAGCGACAACACAGAGGAACTCTCAATGAAAGCACAAATGTCGGTGTCAAAACCGGCGGATCTCGGGTAGGGGGTACCGATCTGTGTGTCTTAGGTTGATGGTAACAGGAAGCAAGGAACACAATGTTTACCCAGGTTTGGGCCCTCTAGATGGAGGTAAAACCCTACTTCCTGCTTGATTAATATTGAAGATATGAGTAGTATAAGAGTAGATCTACTACGAGATCATAGAGGCTAAACCCAAAGAGCTAGCCTATGATGGTATGATTGTAATTGTGATCGGCCTTCTAAGGACCATCCTCTCTGGTTTATATAGACACCGGAGAGGGCTAGGGTTTACATGAAGTCGGTTACAAGGAAGGAAATATAATATCCGGATCACCAAGCTTGTCTTCCACGCAAAGGAGAGTCCCATCCGGACATGCAGTCTTGAGTCTGGTATCTTCACACTTCAATAGTCCGGACGACATATACAGTACGGCTGCCCGGATACCCCCTAATCCAAGACTCCCTCAGCGGGCACCCTCAATACAGACGGATTGCTTAATAACCTCAAGCCGCGGACAGGCATGTACCATCCTCTTTATAAGGCCGAAGTAGCTGTCGGGCAGGGCCTCACCAGGCCACATCCGGACTATGAGGTCCTTCACGGCCAGTTCGGTTGCCCTGTGAAGTTCGACCAATTGCTTCAGTTGGTCACTCAGAGGCATTGGGTGTTTGGTTCCGGTATACTGGGACTAGAACAGCTTCTCCGTCGAGCTCCCCTCATTGGCACGGTAGAACTCCATGGCATCTGATATGCTGCATCGTAGATCTATGAATGTCCCTGGAGAACTCCGAATTCGGGTAAGTAAAATAAATGTCTCCTCCACATGCTTACTTTTCATAATGAATGCCTTACCCGCCGCTATCTTCTTGGCCGCCTGGATTTCCTGGAGGGCCTTTTGGGTTTCGGCCTTGGCATCTGTCGTGCTCTGGAGGGCCTTTGCAAGCTCAGACTCTTGCGTCTTGAAGTCACGCACCAAGGACTTGAATTTCTTTTCGAACTCCTGGAGCTCTTGCTGTACCTCGCTCACCCGAGTATCTTGCTTTTCATGCTCAGTGCTTTGTCTTCAGCCTCTGATAGCACTTTCTTCAGGGCCGCCACTTCGGTCGTGGCCCCTATTTAAAATCATGACGCCTTTTTGTTAACATCATTAATTTTTCCTTTATATGACACATTGACGGGGCATAACTTACCCTTGTTCTCCTCGAGCTGCCTCCTAGTGAGGCTGAGCTCTTCTTCGACCTGCTTTAGGTCCCGCTCGAGTCCGGCGACCTCGGTAGTGCGGGCGGCAGTGGACAGGAGCAACACCTGCTTACTCACACAGACATTCATTGTTAGACTCCTACGGATTGAAAATTGACCCTCCGTTTGGCTTTTCTTTCCGAACACCAAACAGAGCATCAGGGGATACTGTCTATTGGGTGACAATTTTTCACACCCTTGATTACTTACCTCAAAGCCCTTTAGGAGGCTGGTGCAGGCTTGGGTCAATCCACTTTTGGTGGACCGAACCTTCTGAATCACCGTACTCATAAACGTACGGTGCTCTTCATCAATGGAAGCGCCGCGAAGCACTTCCAGCAGACTATCCGACGCCTCCGGCGCGGCAGAGGTCATCGGCATGGCCAGCTCACCCTCCTTAGCAAGGGGCTGCCTACCAGAATCCAGAACCTTTGGAGGTTCCGGCGCAGTGTCCGGCTGGGGGCCCGACTTGCTGCAGCTCTCGTCAGCATAGCCTATGGGGATCTTACCTCCCATATGCCCGGCATCGGGAATTTCGCCTTGGGGCGTCTCCAGAAGCGCCGCCCCCTGTTCCGGTATCCTTTGGGGTAACACCTCAGTGTCATCCGCGGGACGAGGGGAGGTGGCCGTCGGGAAGGAATTCATCTCCGACTCTCTCAGAGACCCATCCGAAGAGGACACCTTGAGATGGGACCCGGCCGGACTACATATGCATGTGTGGCGTTATTACAAACTATGAAGTTAAGGCGCACTAGAGGTATTACAGAGTCCGGACACTTACGATCTTGCCAGGGGCTTGCCCCTGGGCATCCACTCCTCCTCGCTGTAGGAGGCCGTGGTGGAGTGATCCGGAAGGGATGCCTTTCCCTTCTTCGGCATCCTAGCCTCCCCCTGTGGGGCGGCTTTTCTTTTCTTCTCCTCCCCAGTGCAGGGAGGGGGAATTTCTTCATGTTTCCCCCCGTCTCTGTGGGAGGAATCTTCCTCGCCGTCCTTGGATGACGAGTCGAGTACGGCCCTGCGCCGGAGACCTTTTCTGGTCCCCACGACCGCTTTCTTGCACCTTTTGGCCTCCCC
>NW_025232210.1:8065-10086 GCF_018294505.1 Triticum aestivum | reverse complement strand
CCCTGCCTCCGTATATAAAGGATCCAGGGGGGGGTGCGGCCGGCCTAGAGGAGGCGCGCAGGAGGAGTCCTACTCCTACCGGGAGTAGGACTCCCCTCCCTTTTCCTTGTCCAAGTAGGAGAGGTGGAGGGAGAGAAGGAAAGGGGGGGGGGGCGCCGCCCCTCCCTCCTTGTCCAATTCGGACTAGGGGGAGAGGGGGCGCGCGGCCTGCCCTGGCAGCCCCTTCCTCTTCTCCACTTTAGGCCCATGAGGCCCATTAACCCCCCGGGGGGTTCCGGTAACCCCCCGGTGCTCCGGTTTTATCCGAAACTCATCCGGAACACTTCCGGTGTCCGAATATAGTCGTCCAATATATCAATCTTTATGTCTCGACCATTTCGAGACTCCTCGTCATGTCCGTTATCACATCCGGGACTCCAACTAACTTCGGTACATCAAAATGCATAAACTCATAATAACTGTCATCGTAACTTTAAGCGTGCGGACCCTACGGTTCGAGAACAATGTAGACATGACCGAGACATGTCTCCGGTCAATAACCAATAGCGGGACCTGGATGCCCATATTGGCTCCTACATATTCTACGAAGATCTTTATCGGTCAGACTGCATAACAACATACGTCGTGCCCTTTGTCATCGGTATGTTACTTGCCCGAGATTCGATCGTCGGTATCCAATACCTAGTTCAATCTCGTTACCGGCAAGTCTCTTTACTCGTTCCGTAATACATCATCTCACAACTAACACACTAGTTGTAATTCTTGCAAGGCTTATGTGATGTGCATTACCGAGAGGGCCCAGAGATACCTCTTCGACAATCGGAGTGACAAATCCTAATCTCGAAATACGCCAACCCAACATGTACCTTTGGAGACACCTGTAGAGCTCCTTTATAATCACCCAGTTACGTTGTGACGTTTGGTAGCACACAAAGTGTTCCTCCGGCAAACGGGAGTTGCATAATCTCATAGTCATAGGAACATGTATAAGTCATGAAGAAAGCAATAGCAACATACTAAACGATCGGGTGCTAAGCTAATGGAATGGGTCATGTCAATCAGATCATTCTACTAATGATGTGACCCCGTTAATCAAATAACAACTTCTTTGTCTATGGTTAGGAAACATAACCATCTTTGATTAACGAGCTAGTCAAGTAGAGGCATACTAGTGACAGTCTGTTTGTCTATGTATTCACACATGTATTATGTTTCCGGTTAATACAATTCTAGCATGAATAATAAACATTTATCATGATATAAGGAAATAAATAATAACTTTATTATTGCCTCTAGGGCATATTTCCTTCAGTCTCCCACTTGCACTAGAGTCAATAATCTAGATTACACAGTAATGATTCTAACACCCATGGAGTCTTGGTGCTGATCATGTTTTGCTCGTGGAAGAGGATTAGTCAACGGGTCTGCAACATTCAGATCTGTATGTATCTTGCAAATCTCTATGTCTCCCACCTGGACTAGACCCCGGATGGAATTGAAGCGTCTCTTGATGTGCTTGGTTCTCTTGTGAAATCTGGATTCCTTTGCCAAGGCAATTGCACCAGTATTGTCACAAAAGATTTTCATTGGACCCGATGCACTAGGTATGACACCTAGATCGGATATGAACTCCTTCATCCAGACTCCTTCATTTGCTGCTTCCGAAGCAGCAATGTACTCCGCTTCACATGTAGATCCCGCTACGACGCTTTGTGTAGAACTGCACCAACTGACAGCTCCACCGTTTAATGTAAACACGTATCCTGTTTGCGATTTAGAATCGTCCAGATCAGTGTCAAAGCTTGCATCAACGTAACCTTTTACAATGAGCTCTTTGTCACCTCCATATATGAGAAACATATCGTTAGTCCTTTTCAGGTATTTCAGGATGTTCTTGACCGCTGTCCAGTGATCCACTCCTGGATTACTTTGGTACCTCCCTGCTAGACTTATAGCAAGGCACACATCAGGTCTGGTACACAGCATTGCATACATGATAGAGCCTATGGCTGAAGCATAGG